>NW_009735667.1:27740-141231 GCF_000703405.1 Apaloderma vittatum | reverse complement strand
AAGGTGGATGTGTGCTGCTTTGCAAGGTACCGTCAGACATTGCCGCAGTTAACATCAGACGATAAAGTTCTCCAGATTAGTGCAAAAGATTAGACTCTTTGTAGTTCACACCAACAGCTTACCTGAAATGTGATCATCAGACATAGTCTTTCTTCACAAGTTATAACTTACCAGAATCGAACATGATATTTCTTTCTAAGTCGTTGCACTCTTAACACAAATAAATAACAAATCCCTGGGAATCTGTTTTAAAGGGATCTGAGATACAGTGTTTTCTATCAGAGTTTATTTCTTTCAATTTGCTCTGGAGAAAAATCCCATCACTTTTGGTTATGTAGATTTATTTCATCTCCTTATTGCAGCTCGAGCATGGATCTGCGCTGACAGTGTGTTTTCAACAGGCTATGTGTGCTGTCACACACAACTAGAGGTTTTCCCAGTGTATGTTTTGGAACTGTCTAATGTAACTTTCTGGGTTTAAAATACATCTTCTGTTCTTACTGTCTGTTAAAAATGGAAGACTGGTCTTCAAGGAACTCTTGAAACACTAGAAAGTCAGAACCAAGCTGTTTCCAGAGGCAAAGCTTCTGTTGATTGATTGGGAGGGCTGGGGCGAAAGGATGTCACTAAAGGCAATATATTTTTATCACAGAATGTTTGGAGTTGGAAGGGACCTTTAAAGGTTATCTAGTCCACTCTCCTGCAGGGACATTTAACTAGATCGGGTTGCTCAGAGCCCTGTCCAACCTGACCTTGAATGTCTCCAGGGATGGGGCTTCTACCGGCTTTCTGAGCAACCCGTGCCAGTGTCTCAACACTGCCATTGTTAGAAAATCTTCCTTTTATCTAGTCTAAATCTATTCTCTTTTATTTTAAAACCATTCCCTCTTGTCCTGTTGCAATAGGCCCTGCAAAAAAAGATTGTCCCCATCCTTCTTATGGACCCCCTTTAAGCATTGAGTATCACATCACAGTGATGTGATACTGCAGGTGAGGGCTTCTGGTTCTTTGAGATCCTATTCACTCTCTTTGAGTGCCATTGGAAAATACAGTTTCCAAAGGTTACAGCCACTCTTGGGATCAATAATTCTGGCCCAACTGTGTACGAGGAGCAAGTAAATCTCAACTTTCTGACATGCTGGAGTGGTGGATTCTGTGCACGAGCAGGACATGACTGATCTCTGGGTTTGCAGGAGAAGGTGGTGAGCTGGTGCCAAGGTCACTCTGAAGCTACTGCCACAGGTGTTTGCTTCTTTATGAGCTCCAAGCGACACGTCGAGAGGTTCAGGTTGTTGCTTGAGGGGAATAAGGACTCTTGGCTACATATGGTTTGTGCTTGAGACCAGAGGGGCTGCCCTTGGGTTGTGGGTAGGGAATTTTCTAGGGAAAATAATAGGATTTGCCTGGTGAAGCAAAGCTTTCTCATGTGCTGCTTGTCCCTAGTGGGTCCCCTCAAGGCACAGAGATGTCCTGCAAGTGGAGTGCTCTCAAGGGCAAAATCATGAAACCAGGCAACGTGCAGTTATTTTTCCTTGTGTTTACAGTGGAATTACAGTGTTTTGAGCAAGGTGTGAGCTAGAGACACTACATTAGCTACTGTCACATCTAATAAAGTGATGATTAATCATCAATCATTGCCTCTGCTCAGAACGTGTTCACGGTGTATTTGTACATATTTCTAAGCTAATGGTTCTTGATACAGTTGTATTGGAGATCTAAGCTTGTCACTTAAACTTGCAAAGTGCTTTTTATTAAATTCATCTTTTCATGTCAGCATTTTCAAGGACTGGTCTGGAATTCTCTATGAAAATGTTGAGCGAAACATTTTTATTTTATTTTTTGTTAAACAAAAAACCTGTTGAACTGAATCAACCATCTGGCAGTGTACCAGATGATCTCACTGGGCTCCTGTGTGGATGCTGTTTTGCAAATATTCATCCATCTTTCTTGGTGAGGAAACCCATTCCACAGCACCTTGTAGGCATAAAAAGCACTTCATTCCAAATTTGGCCCATCCTAGAAGATTATCCCCAGAAAAAAAATATAATTTTATTTTTTTTTTTACTATTGCTATCTACACGTACACGCTGAAGGTTGCAGTTTTTATCCAGGCCATGTACGAAAATCTATTTGAGATTAGTTTTTTTTTGTTTTTTGTTTTAAACCCACAAAAAAGGTGGGCAAAGATCTAAAATCCAGACTTTATTTAATTTGAAAGAAATTACCTGTTCCTTCCTGTTACATATTATCTTTTTTTCTCTCAATGACATTTAGGAGGGACAGTGTATTTTTCATATGCTACCACTTGCTGCAGTTTTGTAAGATGTTGCGTCTCGTTCCCACTTGCTTGAAGTCACCTAACGAAATCTTCTGGTGAGAAAATTTCAATTTATGTGACTCATTTTACCTAATTTGTATAAAAAAAATTATTCCTTTGCAGTTATATTTGATTTTGAAAATGAAGTTCAGTGGGGCTCTCCAGCTCCTCACCTCAGTGCCATAACTCAGTGGTTTGGGGTACAGAAACAGTCAGTTTATTGCAAAGAAGCAGGATGTGTTTTAAGACCTGTTATAACTTATCTGTGGCTTTGGCAGAACATCCATCTCTGCTGAGTTTTTTCCTCTATCTGCATTAGCAATAGGAGGTTGGCTAAAATAATAGGCTTGAAAACTCTCTAATATGAATGTCAGTATAAAATTTCTTCTCTTTCCTCTTAGAATTTTTTCTTGTAGGTTTTCCTTGAGATTTTTCTTAAATATTTGAATTATTTCCTCCTCTTAGTTTTACAAGATTCCTTCAGTGTGAGTAAATTTTAACTCTAAGATTGCAGCCATTGATAGCAACTGTAAATCCCAAGGAAGCTCATGAGAAAAGAAACGCAGTTCTCTGAAGACGCATTCCACTTTACTTCATTTTCTCCTGTTATATTTGTGTCATGTCCAGTGGGGCTGATTACAGCTGTCTATGTGGTATCATCATGTAGAATAGGAGAGATTTTTAAGACTGCAGTTACTAAGAGATTTTTGTCTCGCTCACTAGCACACAAGTTAACCTTGAACAAAGCTATCGGAGTGTGGACCTTCTTTCTACTCATTTTGGTGTGCAATTTAACTTGGCTTCAACAGGCTTTTGAGGCAAAATTGGAAATGAGCTACTTGCTGCAGAGGATTTTCTATTGGGGATCTACTCTTGAGGAGTTTTCCCGTCTGTGTATCTTGAGGGTTGATGGTTCATGTCCCTATTCCGTTAAACAAGTGTGTCGTTGTGGTATTGTTAGTTGAACACCTGCAAGATGCTGTGAGTAACGGTTGGTCTTGCTCAGGGGAAGAAATATCTGTCCACAAAACATTGTGGTGTTATTTCTGTAGCAACCACCACTCTGGCAATTTTGCTGGAAGAAAGTTAAAATAATTTTCTGTAGTTTTCTGGGTTTGGGATGCTTTCCACTAGTTCTGTATTGGTAATATAACACATTGATTGTGCAAAATTGGTTTTAACAGATAAAGCGTCTCGGAGATGTTTAAAAATGGCCTTTCAATTAAAGACTCATCTTTATCTTTCACAGTTTGGAGAATCCTGGCATTTTCATGATCTCCTGTTTATCATTCTCCTTTTCCTCTCCCTGAGCTATATACTTTTCAATGGAATTTAAAATATGAAGTTTAGGTACGTTACAGGTGACTTGATTGGGTGTGGGTTTTGTTTTTTGTTTTTTTTTTAAATGTGTAGTGTCTGCAGCTGCTGGTACATATCTACACCTAAAAATAACCACAATTCACCAAAGAGCTTTTCTCACTATTCCTAAATTTTGTTGTGTTTAAAAGGAGGTACTTACCAGTTTGAGGTATTTAGGCACTTCTGAAAAGTTTCCTTTGTCCCCTAGTTATCACACCAAAGTTTTGTTTCAAGGAATGTCTGGATGATCCTGGTTGGTTTATAAGGGTGATGGTCTGTGGTGGGATGGAGTCTCATCCAGTGAGGTTCAGTGGATTTTTTCAAGAACTGAAAGGAAATGATAAGAAAAGATGGGAAAAGTAGCATTCAAACTTAAAAATGTGTCTGAGTTCTTAAAGTGCTGCTTCAATAAGGGGTGGGACAAAGAAAAAATAAAAAACCAAAAGAGATTGTGGGCTTGTTACTACTTCTTGAATCAGGGGGACCAGTCTCTGTCTTCCATGTGTACCCTTCAGCCATTTGCCCAAGTTTTACTTGACAATCTAATTGTTTTTATTTTCCTATTTCACCCCAGGCTTCCTGGGAAACCTCAGTTAGCTATCCCCCGAAGGTCCCAAACTCTACAGCTCCGTAAAGCTGGTTTTGTTACACAGACTCCTGCTCCATTAACACAGTCCATAGGTTATTTCTAATCCTCTGAATTGATTTATTTAATCCTTGTAGATGCTATTTGTTACACATTATTCTCGGCATTTATTCACAGTACAAACAGATGGTCCACGAAACCAATTAACCTTTGCCAATCTCCCTTTCAGCCTTTGCTTCTTTTTATTTTTTTGAGTCTATGGACAAATGAACAAAAACTATCAGGAGGCTTCATGCCAGAGCGTGATGGATAGGAATGACGAGTGGCATTTTTTTTTAATAAACCTCAGCTCCCTCCAGGCTTGAGCACTGGAGGACGACTGCTGCTGACAAGACAGGTAGGAGAGGAGGAGTTGCCAAGAGGTGGAGTGACCTAAGTCTGTCTGTCTGCTTGTTTAATGGTGTGGAGAGTAAGGAAAGATATCTCATCCTCATTTCTTGTGGGTTTTTGTTGTTGTGGAGGTTTGGTTTTCAAACAGGATTTTCAAGGTATGAAGAATGTGTATTTTGAGGTTAAATGACAGGTTTTGTCGTAAACGGTTCTTTCAGTCATCAAAGTCTTTGCCGATCGTCACAGGAAAATTAAAACCAAAAAATCTGTTCTCTTAGCAATAAATGTAATAGATGAGTAATTATAAATTGCATCCCTGCCCTTCAACAATTAAGTGGAAGACAGACCATGTAAATTCAGAATGGCATCCATTGTTAACTTTTATGATAAAACCATAAATAAGTATTGAGGTGGATACTATATCCCTCTATTTGTCTGTGTAATAAAAAAACAACCACGTTTGTGTCGTGCAAAACATCACTTGATTGCTTCATGGCCTATTAGTTTATTAAGAGAGCACGTGTCTTGTTGGATGGACACATCCAACTTGTCCTTTCATCAAATCCTGAAGAAAATGGACTGCAGGGACTTGTCAGGCTGTGGTAGGGCTCTGTCAGGGCTCCCAGTGAGGTTTCTGGAGAGTTTTTTCAGTCTCCACAGGGTTTCCTGGTCCTATCTAGCAGATATGCGGAAAGCTGCAATGACTTTATCTGTAAAAATTACATCTGACTGTGTAATGACCACAGTGATGGTTCTTGGGTGTCTAATGGCATCCATGTATCTCGCACAGGTTTTGTGTGTGGTAGGAGGAGCTGGAACTTGACCAATGTGCCAAAAACCCTGACTTGGACTATAGTTCCTCTGGTTTTAATGAAGGCAGTCTAGTCTGTCCCAACTGGAATAACACCCCACACCTGTCCCTCAGAGCTGAATAGCCTTAACCTACTGGTGTTTCATGGCCAGTAACAGCCGCGTACTTGTCTATATAGACACAATTGCCATTTATACATCCCTGTGCTTAGGCTGTCAGGGTTGTTTAAGCTAAGAACAAAGCCAGAGGTCTTTCTCTTTATTTACTCTGAGCACACTGAAGTAAGTGACTCTAGGTGTCTTCTCAGAAGAGTGCAGCCTTTGCTGCTGATCCGGTCCACCGGTTCGTCGGATCGCGCTCTGGCAGCAGGCGAGGGACTGCAGGCTGTAATTACTCATTTGGTCTCAGATTATTGCTCATTAATCCTGGTCTCAGGTTAGTACTGAGACAAATGCATAGCCTTGGGGCTGTACCTGCCCCGCACGGTGACAGGCACTGAATATCAGCCCCGGGTTCCTCCTCTTGGGCCAGGTGGGAAGCTGCATTTATTAATCCTGCAGATTCTCCTCCCTTTGTTTCCTCGCTGTGTTAGAGAGGCTGGATCTGCATAGAGGTGCAGTTGTAGCAGGGGAGAAGTCAAGATTCAAGTAGACATGCTTATATTGTGCAAATCTGAGGCTGATTTCTTCTGGCTTACAGATTCCATTCTCTTAATAATAATAATAATAATAATAACAATAATAATAATCCTAGGTTTTGAAGTGAAATCAGGGCTCTCTTATGTCAGCCCAGACCTTAGTACAGCTGTGTGGGAAGAGTCTGTGGAACAGAAGTAAGTGTTTGAGGTCTTCTTGCACTGTGTTTTTGAATCCGTTAACGTTGTGCAACTCTCCGAGTTCAGCCGGGGCTGCTTGCGCCGCAGACTTGTGTCTGTGCCTGCCTTTTAAAGCAGGAGTGACGCTCCTTCTCCTTCAAATAAAGGGCATTTATGACTGATCATATATTTCATTCCCCAAACCTTGAAGTCAGAGGCTTAAGTCTAATTTTTGAACTTGACATTCTCTGATTTAAAATTTAAAATTTAATAGAGCTCTGTATGTGTCCAGCTATAGGGAGAGTAGTGTCTAACTTCCAGCTGGTTGCTCCATCTGTTACAACACCTCTGAGTAACTAGCGTGGCTCTCTGTACACTAACATGGAAAATAGCAAGGCTGGGTTGTTTCTAATTTTTATTATTTTTTTTTTAGCTTTACTAGCCTACATCTGATTTAGAGAAACTAAAGGGCAGTAATGTTTATTTGCTGTCCCTTTGCTGGTTCTCTCCCTTGTTTTTATTGTTATTTCCATGGTAAATGCCACAGCTGCAATACAACAGACTTTTTCAAAGTGTATATCAAGGGTATCTTTAAGACTTTTTAAATAAAGTCAAATAACTAGTGGATATTTATCTTTTAACACTCATTTATGTCATATGTCAGAGCATAACGGAAGCTGACAAGGAGGCTCTTGGGTGGTGAAGAACTTGTCACAATTTATGTACTTGATTTGTTGTGGGTTGTATTTTATTTTTCTTTTTTTTTTTTTTTCCAGAAAAATGGGTCTCCAAGCTAGGTTTGTGAATCTGTGTGTAATTTGAGTTTGATAAAGAGCTAAGTTCGTAGTCCATGCACTTGTTGTTTATTGCAAATAGATTATCTTGGCTGATGGTCCATTGCCATGGATGGAGAACGTCTCCCAGTTCTTCACTGGAAGCTACCATGGATCCCAGTAGGTGGTGAGGGTGACGGAGGGTTGGTCTGGGACTGGTGGGTAGCTTGTGTGAGGACCAAGTTAAAGAATATGCTGCTGTGCTAAGCAAAGATGATAAAATAGTTTCAGCTGGAAGAGACCTTGGAGATGGAGTCGTTGGAGATGGAGTCCAGCCTCTTCACGAACAGCTTCGTTATTGACTTGAATTTATCTTCTTCTTTTCCTTTTGGAGAATCTCTGCAGAATAAATAGTTTCAGCTGGAAGAGATCTTGAAGATCGAGTCCAGCCTCTTCATGAACAGCTTCGTAATTGACTTGAATTTATCCTCTTCTTTTCCTTTTGGAGGATCTCTGCAGATATCTTCTTTTCCTTTTGGAGAATCTCTGCAGAATATGTATTGTAGGGGAAAAAAAAAAAAAATCTCCAGAGAATAAATATTATCTGCCTTCACGCCCCCTCCTTCTCCCTCAAGAAAGCCCTACCCAGCCCTAAAAAAAGCAAAAATACCCACAAATTCCATCCCGTGTTTCCAGTTCTCTCCATCTTCAGTAGAAATGTGACCTACTTGCAGGGCTGGAAAATAAGGTGTCAGTGCTAGAATATTTCTATAAGAAATCTCTAAGTAACCCTAAATTTAGCCTCAGACAGTAAATTTCTTAATTCCCTTCATGAACAGTCTCTTGCAGGAGTTAATTACGTTTTAAAGTGATGATGGATTATCCTGATGTGGTTGAAACCACTGCAATTAACTGGTAAGAGCAGTCAGAATGGTAAGAGCAGTATTAATGGGCAAAATGCTCAAATAATGTTTTTTCTCCAGCTTCCTCTTGAAACGTTTCTGCACTGACATGTGCTTAGGGTGTTTGTTTGGTTTTCTATTTTAAATTGTAGTAGGTAATTAGCAAGAAAGTTAATGTGACAAACACAGCCACTGTGTTATATGATGGCGGTTGTGAGATATTTCAGTATTGATGTATTTCTGCTTGCTTTTAATGTTTTCAGATTAAATCTAAGCTGCAAAACTCGAGTATTTTAGTGGCTCTAAAGCAAACTCCTTTTTCCTCTGTAGTTTTATCCATTTGGATTTGTGGATTTGTAGCTATTGATTTGTCAGGAGAATAAATAGTTCAGGAAGTAACTCCTTAAATTGAGCGTTAGGTATCCAGGTTCTCTGTGGTTTAAATCAGACTTTGGTAGCTTCGTAGAAAATTCTCCTGCTCACTCCTCCTGATTCACAACTGGAGGAGACTTAAAATCTTTTAAAAGTATGAAACCAGCTCATGTTTTAACACAAGGGATCTGCTCACAAATAAATTGCTTGTAGCTTTAGCGGTGTGCTACGATGGTTAATCGTAGTGCCAAGTTCCATTAAGCTCCATCATTTTTTTCCAGTTGGGAATATAGCTGACATGTTTGGCAAAATCCTACCTAAGTCTCAATTAACACACGAGGTGAAATCGGCAGTGTGACCACAACTCTTCTATTTTTGTCTGTTGAAAGATTTGCTAATTGTTCTGCCTAATGGATCCCTGTAGAGTCTGGAAAAGGAGTCTAATTTCCTGCTTCACACAGGTTTCTGGTTTATTTTTTTCATTCCTTTGCTGTCAAAATCTTCTCAAGCATCCATTAGTTTCATTTGCTACAGAGGCAATCAATTAATTTCCTATTTTTTCCTGTCGTTGTGCTCACTGCAGAGTTAATTAACGATAAGTAATCTCTCATTATTCTTGCTGCTTGTTACTTCTGGTTTGGGTTTGTTTGTATTTTTTCTTATGGAGTTCTCAACCCCTAAATTCTTTACAGGGTCCCAAAATGACCTTGGGACATGACAGACCTTCATGTCTTCTTCTCTGTCCCTTGGAGAAAGGTTGTGGGACAGGGACTCTGCAGTTGAATCCACAGTCACTGGCCCCTCCTGACTGGAGATTCCAAAACTGCTGGTGCCAAGCGCGTGCCTCCGTTAGTTAACATCTACTCCCATAAGCTCTACCTCGCAAGAAAAACTATATAACTGCCAGGATGATTTATTGTTTTCTATTGCTAAGCTCCCAGTCAGATAATTTTTCAGTGTCCACTTTTCAGCAGTGCTGCGTAAAACGGAATTAAAATTTAGCATCCAGTTAGAGCCTTCACTTTGGGAAATGACTTATTTTGGGGAGATGACTTCTTTTTGGGAAGCAGACAGCAAGGGCATGGAAGGGTGGCAGCATGTGCACCTGGAGGGTTTTTGGGTGCTGTTGCATCCAGCTCTTGCTGGGACTTAGAGGTCACAGGGAGCTGCTGAATTGGGGGGCACCTAATTGAACGGGAATATTGCCCAGAGCTTGGCAGAGGGTCTGGGAAGAGGAGACCCTCAAGGTTTAGGTGTGACTGGAGCAGCAGTTTTTGCAGGAAGGGCTTTAAGGGAAGAGTGGTGATATAATCCTGGGCTGGTAGGATTATCCATCTGGAGTTTGGCATATGGTTGGGCTTGATGATCTTGAACGTCTTTTCCAACCTAAACAATTTTATGATTCTATAATATTACACTGTAAGCATCTCCTGATGAAGCTCAGCACCTTTGGAGGCCTGGAAACATCTGTAGCTACTTCTCTTTGCTGTTGCAAGGTGGACTTCAACCACGTTTACAAAGCCAAAAGCATAATTTGCAACATCTCTAAGCTGATTCTCTGCAGGAGGACCTGCAGCAACTCATCCACTCAGTGAAGTGGTATTGCATTGTGCACTGCAACGCTCCTGCAATGTTTTAGAGTTCCTGATGCCAGTCCTTAAGGGCCTTTTGAACAGGTGCACACTGCAGGATTTTATATTTTGTACTAGGTGCTGTAGTGGGCCTAGCAGCTCTGAGGAGATAGAGCTTACACAGCACAATGATAAAGTGTGAAAGGTGATGTGAAGTTTGCAGAGAAAGAATGGAGAAAAAAAAGAAGAAACTATAGGTGAACGTGTTTGAGTTTTACTTCTTCTTGTTATAGCAGCTGCATTGCAATTTGGTTGTACAAGTGCAACAGAAGCACTGAAACACCAGGGTGGGTAAGATAAATTTGCCCTTAAGATAAACCTCCAATTTATTTACATTTATCTAAGGATGTGGTGATCTACGGATAAAAAAAACCCCAAACCCTGAAGATCTGGGTGGTATTAACGGATGAGCAGAAAGTTCCTGATGCAGGCAGCAGCAGCTGGGATAGATGGGTATCCTTTTGCTATCCTTCACCCTCCTTAGAAAGCAAGAAATGCCTGGCTTAGATAAAATAAGTGTATAAATCACTGCAAATGTGTGTAATATTTATGGTGCTAATTTGTAATGTTGGATTTATCTCCTGCCTGGCGAGAGAGAGAGACTTTTTTCTGTTGCCCTCAATGGCTACTGCTTCCCAGTTTATATCACTTAGCCTTTCAAGTGGTATAAAAAATGACATGTGTGAAAGTGGAATTTGTACCAATGTGTTACAGTACAGTTAAAAATAACTTTGGTGGTTGTCCAGGTTTCCTCCTGTTTGCTGGAGGAACAGAGGGCTTTCTCTTGGAGGACTGGTTAATTGGGACTCTGTCTAAAAGTATAAGTTGATTTCAAGATTTAAAATGAGTGCTGTGAAGGATTCGGCAAGGCAGAAGATAAAACAGGATAAAATGTAATCCTAAATCTTGAAACTGTGCCCCGTTTCTAAACTGAGTCCTTCCTAGGAAAAGCTTGGTAAGATAAATAACCTTTGCTTAAGAAATTTGTTTTCCCTTGTGATTTGGAGAATTGTGCTCAAAACTCCTCTAACTTTTTTTTTTTTCCACCTCAGTGAGAATTTGTGCTCCTGGTTTTCTCTGAAGGATAACGCTGAGAAGTTGTGCTGATGGGTATGGGGCAAGGTTGGAGGGTTGGGGTTGAAGGAATGTCATCTGACCTACAGTGCTTGCACTGCAATTTTCAGACAGCTGTGAGCGAGCTTTGATTTTTAAATACCTCTGGACAAATTAACATCTAAAACCTGGGTTATGTTCAGATCTTGTTCTTTGAGCTAATATTCCTGAGGCCAGCAAGATAGCACAACTACTAAGGTATCAAGTTAAACCATTTTACCTTGAACCCCAGGTATGAATTATTCAAAGCTTTCTCATTAGTATTCATCCATATAACCTCACTTGTCACTCATCAAAGGTTACATTTTTCCATCTATGCCTGATTCTTCTTGTCCCTGTCTAGAACTCCCATACCCTTGTATTTTTTAATAAGCAATGAATTACAGGGGCACAGATGAGGGTGCTTCTTCCCCTCTCTAATTTCTGCTGGTGCTGGATCTTTTAAATTTTATCCAGGTCTCCCAAACACCAAGCCATCATCAGCAGAAGCTTTTCTGATTTAAAAAAAACCCAAAATCCATGAGGAACATGGACAAGCAGTTGCTTGGGTTTTGTTTTGTTGTTTTCCAAGGTTGCGCTCTGTGGCAGGTTCCGTGGGAAATCAAAAGGTGCAGAATGGAGAGCTTTGGTCCTCTCAGGTCTGGAGAGAGACGTGACCTGGAGGAAGGAGTGAGGGACAGGTTGGTGGCAAGTGACTGAAGCATGAGGTGATCTGCAAAGGTAGGGACAGATGGAGAGTGCAGGTGTTCAGCTGCCGAGGGCTTGGCAGGGAGCTGGGAAGACTCGAGACTGTTTTTACTAAGAATTTGCAAGTATTGTGACAAAGACGACTTTAATAGGTTGGGTTTTCTTCATTATTTGGAAGCTGCGTTTCTATGTGTGCCTTAATGGGTGCATGATTGCCCCTCCTCAAAATCCTATCAAGTGATAAAAAAGAGTTGTTCAGGTCAGTGGGTGATTCCTACAGCTCCTGCTTGAATTTTACTGGTGTTGACAGGAATGGATGGTGCTTGTCTGGCTTCTTTGCTCTCGGTTTGAGTTTTGCACTCCTTTAAAAAAAATGCATTGTTGAGGGGGACTTCTGCTCAGCTGCTCCCCGGAGACTTACCAAGTCCCTGGTGTGGTGGAGAAGGTGGCAGGGAAGGCAGAGGTTTTTGAGGACCCCCAGTGTGATCCTGGGAGCTGGCCAAGGGGAGCAGTAAGGAATCTGTGGAGAGAGGAGCAGCGGGTTTTCATCCCATACGCTTGACTGTAACTCAAACACCCGCCCTAAGAACACATCTGGCAGCGGGAGTAGATTATGAACAGGAATGATGCCCTGGGCAGCTGAAATGGGATTTCAGCTGGTTCTTCTGGGAATCCCACTGGCCTTTGGACCCACAAACCCCATCCCAGGAAAGGAAGAACTGAG
The DNA here is from genome assembly GCF_000703405.1 of Apaloderma vittatum. Taxonomy (NCBI): domain Eukaryota; kingdom Metazoa; phylum Chordata; class Aves; order Trogoniformes; family Trogonidae; genus Apaloderma; species Apaloderma vittatum. The sequence goes on along the minus strand of NW_009735667.1, from coordinate 128,752 downwards.
AAAGCATGTTCAGAGACCCATCTGCCCGTCTATCTCCACTTTCCCAGCAACTTCCCCATACAAGCTGGAACATAGAAGGTTCCGCAAAAATATTAGGAAAAACTTTTTCACTGTTAGGGTGACAGAGCACTGGCACAGGCTGCCCAGGGAGATTGTGGACTCTTCTTCTCTGGCGACATTCAAGCCTTCCTGGACGCGTTCCTGTGTGACCTACTGTAGGTGATCCTGCTCTGGCAGGGGGGCTGGACTAGATGATCTTTTGAGGTCCCTTCAAACCTCTGACGTTCTGTGATTCTGTGAACTTTTGAACCTGCATTCTCACAGGGAAGTGGAGCACTTAAACTTCCAAGGAAAGGCTTAAACTTCCCAGGAAAATTTGTCAGAAGAAATAGTTGACTGGTTAAAAGAAGACCTAATGAAAATCCACATAGGAAAGGGCCACTGGCATGCAGGCATTGTAAACTTTTATTTTTCGTGGAACACATTTTCTCTGCTGGCATCAGGAGGTGAAAACTCATTGCAGATGTTGAGCCCAGCGTGTCGTGCCTGTAGCACAGCTGGGAGCGTGTTGGGATGGAGGGGAGCGTTGTTCAGCCAGGTCGGGCCGTGCCTTTGACATTGTAGAGCAGCAGGGCTACAGGCACCTGGGGAAAAACCCTACCGACTCATACAGCTGAAATGATAGGGCGAGAAAACCGGCAGCCTTCATCCATGTGATTTCTTTCAACGCCACTCAGTTTCATTCCAAACCTTGATGGAATGCGAGGAGTGCATTCGAGTTAATTATAAAATTAAAACATTTTAGGAAATAATGAATTTACACATGATAACTGCAACTTGTTTAAAGGTCACTTTGGTAATGACTGTTTAAAAATCTACTAAATATCTTACATCCACAAGACAATGTGATGAAATTGTTTGCTCGTGCGATAGCGGACTTCTCTGAGTTACTCAAGGCTTGTTCTTGGGCAAAAGGAGGTGGAAGAGGCCTTTTAAATGACTTTTATTTTAACATTTTGCCTCACCTTTAAGGTAATGTGGAAGCTGATGGTTCAAGCTTGATTGCTATTTGGTGGTGACAGTGATGAATATCTATCCATAATGTCCAACGAAAAAATTCAATCTGCTCTGCTGCTGGTGTTACTTTGTGTAACGTGGCGCTTGATTCCACATGTCTGTGGGTCTGTGTCCTTGCCTGCAGCACGGCACATCTATGCAGGGACATCTCACGCTTTCTGCTGCCACCTCTGCCTCTTCTCTAACCTGGGTCACTCCTGCAATGAGAGGACTTTCAGGTCTCTGCGATGGGACTCCTATACCTGGCTGTATTCTCTGTGTTGCATCTGGACCTGTTCTTAATAAAGCCAGCAGAGTTTTCACTGTTAGAATTAAGAGCTGGAACTGGAGTGGAGAGGGGAAGCTTGTCGCATTTAACTTCAGGACGGGCACCTTGAGAGCGGGAAAAGCGGCACTTGGACACAGGTGCATGAATTGGTGACTGCTGGTTTGATGCCAAGGCAAGCATGCTTTTAATGGTACTAGGACGAGGGAATTCCTGACAACAGGAGCTGTGCAGAGTTTAATACTCCTATTGCAATCAGCTCTTTAGCTTCATTGCCTCCCTCCCGTCCTGGAGCCATGCTACTGTGTTTTTCCTCTTGCTCTGCCATAATGCATCAAGACAGTAGGTGGAGGAGGAGTAAGCAGTGACCAGCCAAAACCTGGGCACCACCGTAAGAAGTCTGAACCCACGACATCTGAGTGACTTCCAATTTTTTTCCAGAATTGGCTGCTATTATCCTTGCTTCTCTGGCTGAATGAACTGACACAATTTTATTAAATTAGCCATTTGTTATGTCTCTTGTACACCGTGGAAAGCAATTTAGGAGACTAATGACTGCAAGGCTCCTCACAATAGCAGATGTGAACTCTCCCTGTTGCAGCTGGTCTTGCTGAGGACAGTGTCACCAGCGCCGGTATGGGGTAGGCAGAGATGACAGAGCACCAGTGCCAGCCAGCAATCTGCCCTCTGCAGACCAAAAACATCTGAACTCAGATCACACATCAGGGGGTGTCTCTTTACTTAAGCTCAGCTCATAGAATCATAGAATGGCCTAGGTTGGAAGGGACCTTAGAGATCATTTAATCCCACCTCCCTGTCATGGGCAGAGATGCCACCTCTCGACTAGACTATAGAATCAGATCATGAAAGAGATCATGTTGTTTTCACACCCCAGTGTGATGTCAACTGCCATTTGGAAAAGGGGCTATGTCTATTCTGGGAAATGGATTTTTGGCTCCTGTTTCCATGAGGAAGGTAAACCAGCCTGGATTCAAGGAAAATATTCCCTATTTCCTCCCACTATGGCAGAAAGATGCCCTTGAAAGCAAGAAATCAGAGACTGTAAATAGGAAAATACCTTTTTATAAAAGCAATGCATTGGAGGAAGGATAACAAACTATGTGGCACAGCCAGGAAACATTGCCTTTCTTTGTGGAGGAGGAGGGAGGGAATTGGATGCAGGGCTGGAGATGATAGCAGATAGGCAGCATTTGTGCTACTCAATCTTGTTTGCTTTTGCGTGGAGCTTTGCTCCTCCCTGCTGCAGCAAGCACCCACTTGTTGCCCAGCTCTTCAGAGAGAGAGGGAAGATGGTGCAAGAGCTACCTGGCTGCCAGCCACTGCGCCATGCTGTTATCCTCCTCCCAGCAAGTCACCTGTCATCATCCTTCTTCCGTAGCACCCGTGAATCAGCTTTTTTATTCCCAGAAGTCTCTAGAGATGGTAGCTCTAAAAATGATGCCTTATCCTGGGTCCTGTCTCCGCAAGTAGGTGGAGTTTATGAATTGCACCTCTTCCAGAAGGTCGCTGGGTTCCTCATCTACAGAGGCACTGGGATATTTATGGAGCACCTCGCAGCATTTCTGTCACGATCCTCTCTCCTAATATATGCATTAGAGATTTTGAGCTTGGTGCACAAGAAAGATTATAAAACTGGCACAATAAATCTGCTTGTATTAATTCAATGGCTCTCTTGTGCAAAGCCTTTTTACTGCTACCAGCACCGAATAAACACAAAGCAAAGTCAAACACAATGATATTTTGGAACAACTTGGGGGTGATGCATAGTGCTGAGGAAGCCTGCACAGGCAACATCAGAGCCAAACCACATGAGATGTTAAGCCCTAACAAATGGCTGGGTTTTTCCTATGAGCGAAGGCAGGGGAGGTCTAGCAGTGCTTCGCGTGGTCTGGTAAAGCTGCTTCCAACAGAGGACAGTGTTGCACAGTCACACTGGCTGCTTGTTAATTAGGATTCAGAATCCAGAGTCAAAATGTTATCCAATTTAAAAATCCTGGCCCAATTCCTTAATTTCCTAGGGTTTTTTTGACTTCTTGCTGGTTTAGTGTTTAATCCCCAACCATCCCCTCAGTGGGGAACACGCTGTGTTGTGCTTTCTGGCATATCTGTCTGCTGCTGCTTTGCTTGTTTTGGTGGGTTCCTATAAACTTTCACTGTCTGACAAGGAGGGAGACCAAACTGAGTGTCAGAAGAGGTGCTGTGAGTGCCTGAGCAGGTGTACCTACCTGCCTGTACATGTGGGCAGGGTTCATGGACAGCAAAGCCTGGTGAGAAGCTCAGTTTAAACTACTACTAAGTTCCTTGAGGTTACCTGGTCTGTAGTCATCACGTTCCCTGCTAGCGAGGATCATGGTCTACTCCTTAGGACCACCAGAATGTTCTGCCTGACAAATTCTTTGCTATCAAAAAGACTTTAGGTATCCTCCTTTTTGTAGTCTTCTGCATCACTTTGACTGTTTTTTTCTGGTCTGTAGTCATCACGTTCCCTGCTAGCGAGGATCATGGTCTACTCCTTAGGACCACCAGAATGTTCTGCCTGACAAATTCTTTTCTATCAAAAAGACCTCAAGTACCCACCTTTTTGTAGTCTGCATCACCTTGACCGTTTTTTTCCCTAAAATCTTAGGGGTGTTATAGACCATGGGGAAGCGTTTTGCGTCTTTGTCCAGGCAGATATGCCGTAGGCTTTCAGTGGGATTTTCCAACTCCGACACTCATTACAAGGCTGTGTGTGATTGCCAAGGGTGGTGTTTGGAAAGGAAAGGTCTCCTCCAGCTCTTGCTTCCATAGAATGGCCTGAGGAGTTCATAAATTAGCACTAGATTTCTAACTTAGGAGCTAAATTATGCATTTGTGACTCTGTGGCATGAACAGCAGCCTCTGTCCCTCGTGGTGTGGTGTCACGCATTGCAGGAGCACAGGGTGAATCCTGCTGTTGGGAGGCTGCTTGTCTCAGAAAGCGAGGCGTTCTGATTTTTAACAAGGAAGCGGTAGTTTTTCCTTTTGGGAAGAGGTTCTTGCAGCATCCACTCACCCTTAACCTGGAGGGACAGACACTTGTCTGTGCCATCAGTCACTGCCACGTACTCGGGGAAAAGGTGGTGACATCTGGCATGGGATCAGATACTGCTCTCTTCTTGTATTCCCACACCAGAGTGGTTTCTGGTGTAGTATCAGAAAACTCAGGAAAACCTCTCGATGAACTGGGTAAATAAATGCTGCCAGTAAACCCCATAAGCAACAAAGCCTTTTTATTGCATTGTGAGGCCACATTTTATTGGTGAATTAATAGGAATAACTGAACTATTTTAGTGGCTAACTGGGAACAGTATATTAGTAGCAGTATTAATAAGTGTGGAGTGACAGGAGACTTGTAAGAGTGGGAAAATGAGAGAGAGTATTTATCCCTTGTGCCAAATCTTTTTTATTATTGAAGACATTGGGTTAACTAGGGATAGATTTAATACTTCAGCTCTATTTTTATTGGGTAATTAGTAGTGAGCAATCCCAACCCTGGGACAAGGACAGAAATCTGAAAATCAAGGGAGTTGTGAAAGGAAGGGAAAGAAAAAAAGAAATAGGTAGTGTGTTTGAGTTTTTTTGCCTTATATCTTTTTACATAGTCAGCCACAATGGAAAACTTTGGAGGAGGAGGAGGAGGAGGAACTCCTTGCTTCAAAGATTCGTGGGGAGGAAGGCTATGGGAGCCGTTCTGCAGCCCAGCGCTCTGCCCTTCTGTGAGATAAACCCTCGTGGGAAGATTTGCTGCCTTTTCATTAAACATCTCAACACCCACCAGCTTGTGCACTGCCAGGTCTGGTACAAGGAAGAATTAAAAAAACCCCAATAATTAGAAAAAAAGCGCATCAGCTGTGTAACGGTAAAGGTCTTACTTAATTTTAGCTTTTCAGGTAAAAGCACGTACCAAGAATAATAAACGTGAAGGCATGATTTTCAAAAAGATTTTTAAAGCTGGGAGTTGAAGTTCTGAAAGGCTGTGGAGATATTAAGTGTTGACGAAGGGCTGCCAGCGTTTTGGGGAGTTGGAAATGTAAACCACCTTTCCTCAGGCTAATTGTGCAGAAAAAGAGCCGAGTGCTGCAGTTTTCCCCGCAAAACGGGGTGGTTGTGCAGCGGTACTAACATTTACTGACTATGGAGGTTGTTATTTCCCCCATTTTTTATTATCAGCAAAACTTTAATTACAGCTTACCTACCACCTTCTGCCTACGTTTACAATGCAATAAATTTCCAGTCTCCCTATGCAATCTGCATCTCAAACAGTGCAGGGCTCTGGCAATGGACGTTATTGATTCCTTGAAGAAATTACAACAGCATTTGTTCCAAGGAAAACAGGAACACGGAGGCGCACACGCGTGCACGCCAGATATTAAAATGTCCCCTCTCTCCACCGGCACTCGCTTGTCTGGGCTTTATTGAGCAACGCAACTCCAGGTTAGAAACCCGGCACAATTATTATGAAGTGATTGATGGGAGTCAGGAGGAGCCAAAGCAGGAATCTGGACTGAATTTGATTTCCTTAAGTTCTGAAAACAGAAGTAGTTTTTGTTTGTTTTCTCCCCCTTGGGTTCCAGGACTGTTTAAAAATTATATGCAGGAAAAGAGGATTGCTTAATGATTTAAGAAGTAAATGAGAAATTACTTTGTAGTGTTTAACAGATTTTTTTTTTTTTTTTTCCCCCTGTTTGCATGTCAGGAGCGAATGTGGCTGTGAACAGTAATTAAAAGTGGAATCAATGGACTCTTAGCTGTTGGGAAGGAAAAAAATAGCTGGATATGGAGTAAACATTTGAAAAATATTGTCTTTTGGATTACTACTAGCTTGAAAATATATACAGTGGAATTCATTAAAAGAGTCTGAAGGTGAAAATTTTATTCTGGCTTAAGGTTTATGTTAATTTGTCTTTAATATTCAATGAGTTAATGAATGCCATAACAGCCACTGCTTCTGGATGAGCTCGGATGAAGCTCTGGGTGCTCTGGTGCACTTTATAGAGAGAAGGCTTCTCAAACACATTCATTTAATAAACCTAGTGGCTGTATTTTCTTCAGATGTAAATTAGTTTAAAGTGACATCAGAAGAGCCGTAGAGATTACTATTCAGTCACGACTGTCACGTGTTAGATGTTCCTTCCTAAGGTATTTTCTGTCTGAAATAGCTACAATGTTATGAACAGGAGAAAAGGAGAACTTTTTGGGTGACTTCCCCTCCAAAACCAGGGTGGGATGTTGTGAGGCGAGGTGTAAAACAGCAGCAACGCGCGGCTGGATGCACACCCCAGCTCCTCAGGGCTCATCCTACACGTGAAAACTGTCCCCGTTCCATTAATAGTGTCAACTATTGAATGTCGATTAATGCTGATTCATCTCTGGAGAAAAAGTTGTAACTGTTGGAGAACTATCAAACAAACACTGTTTATGTGGCCAAGAATATTGTTGTGTAGTTACAAATACTTCTGCTTGGCCTTACCAGGTTAAGGCGATTAAAAGCAGGAGCTGGGGGTGGTTTTGGCTGCAGATGTATCTCAGTCCGCAGAGATATTAATTCACTTTCCTTCTATTCTGTGATTCTCTTTTTATTATTTCCCCCCCAGTTCATGCAGTATCTTCGACTTCAGTTCTCAACCTCAGTGACACTGTGAGAGTTAAATCTAAGGATTTTTCAGAATTCTCAAGTATTGCTGATTTAAGGAAGGCTGGATGTTTTGGTTTTGGGTTTTTTTCTTTGTTTTGGGTCTTTTGGGTTTGGTTGGTTTGTTTGGGTTTGCTTTGTTTGTTTGGGCTTTTTTTGTTGCTATAAGGTGTGATTCTTGGCTATGGCACTAGATGGTGTTTAACCCAGCAGAAACAGGGAGATAAACTGGAATCCCAATCAGAAAGTCAGTGGGGTTGAATACAAAAGAATTACGGTTCAGGTGTTACCCAGGTAAATGAGCGCTGCGTTCTTGACTCCAAAATTTGTTTGAAAACTTCAGGCTTCAGCATCCCTTTGATTTTGAAAATCAATAGCACTGACATGTAACCTGCACCTCAGGAAAAAGAAAAAAAAAAGTTAGATTCCAACTCGACCCCATCTTCAGCCCTTATATAATCAAAAATAATAAAAGAGTAAATCTAACAATGAACTTTATGGATTGTGAGAAAATGAGAAATATCATGCCTGGTTCCTTTGAGGAATTTCAGTTTATACTAACTCTTAAACAGAAGGAAGATGTTTCTCAAACTGAATTACACTGTCCTTGCCTGAAAGGTTCCCCTCAGTGTGCATGCTGTATATACCAGCATAAACCTCGAATAAAGAAGTGACAAGTGGGGGGCAACTTCTCTACCACAGCTTTCTAGGGCAAACCTTTCTCTTCCAGGGGAGGTAGAAATTGGATGCTGTGTTTTTATAGCAATAACAGGACATGTGAGGCCACTGAATGAGCAGACCTAGTATAAACCAAAAGAATAATTAAAAAAAAAAAGAAAAAAAACCAAATCACACCCTCGCCAGTATTAACAGTCCTCAAAGTACTTCAGGACACTTGGGTAAATTGAGTGGAGTTAGCTCAATAGAGAACACTTTGTGTATTCACTTGGTGTGTAATCTAAAAATAACCACCACAAGGTCTTATCTAGGGAAGCCGTTTACAGATATCGTACAAGAAGTGTTTAGTCTGGAAAGCCAAGTGTTTTCCCCTGTGTTGATGCTGTTTAATACTTTGTGTTGCAGTGCGAGCCCCAGGAAACCCAGGATTTGGTCTGGATTTGGAGTGAGAAGGGTTTGTAGCACTAGATGCGTTCTGTTTTCCTTGTCGCACTGTGAAACAACAGAAAACAGCCGAAAACAACCATTCTTATTTAAAACTTCAAAACTAGACGTTACCAACGGGAGTTAAGTCATGAGGGCAGGAGCGGCAGGTTGTGAGTTTGGGGCTGTGGGGCCACCTTCCCTTTCATCTTTGGGACATCACCTCTAAATGTGCCACCGTGACTGTGAGCAAACAGATGCTGCAACCTGATGAGTGTCCAAACCTGGAGCAGGTTTGGTAACTCCAAGTCCTTTCCAGACAACAGCAAGTGCTGGTGGACATGTGTGGGACATGAGCTCTAACCCCAGCTGACCAGGGTGACTCTGTCCTCCCTGTGTGCAGGTCAGGCACCCAACATCACTGCCATTTCCAGCATCCCTTCTTTCAGCTACTCGTCTGGTTTCATCTCCCTGTCCTTGTGGAAGGGATGCTGTGTCCCACCACACAGCACCTGCAAGGAGCGGGTTCCCCGGACTCAAGGCTCTCTTGTTGCCTCTTGGGCTGAGGCAAGAGCTAGCAACTCTTCTGATGGACCAGTTCTTCTGGTTTCACATCCCACATGTGTTTGTGCCTCTGCAGAGAGTCGGTATAAGGTTGCGTATGCCCAAGGCTGAGCCATTCACCCGTTCTTTCTTCCCTTAATAGTGCACTTACAAATATTGCCTGTACATTCAGCTTTTGCTCTCTCACTCTCCAAGTGCTCCATGCACACAAATTATGCGTGAGGTGACTTGCGTGTGGGGAATCGCCAGGTGACTTGAGGACAGAGCTGGGAGCAGTGTATGGAGCTCCTGAGCCCAGCCCACAGGCTGGCAGTCTTTGACGTGGTCAGTGGGTTGGGAAGCTGGGAACCAAACTCTGTGCACCAAAATAAATAGTGAATAGAAGTGCGAGAGTTACCACATGGGACCAGACTCTTTATCTTGATGGTTGTGGATTTTTTTTTGCAGCCAAACTCTCCCTGTGCTGTTGCAAACTGAATCCCAGCTTCAAAAGACCCTTTGTTTAATCAGCTGATTCCTTCTTTTCATTTTATTACTGGCTTACATATTTATGTATGTTGTTCTGCATTACTTCTATCAAGCCAGCGTTTCTTCCCCTGCAGCTAGGACAATCAAGTGATGTATGAAATATATAATGCTCTTTGATTAATATTAAATGTGAAGAACAAATACATTCGGAAGATCTTTATCTTCTGATAGACTTGGTTGTTTGCAGTGCGGAGGCTGGGGCTTGTGACAACTCCTTGAGGCCACGTGGGACGTCCTCTTTGTTTTCTAAGCCTCATTACGACAGAGCAAAACTTAGACCTTTGGTCAGAATTGCTTTTCTTTTGTTGCATTTTTTGTATTTTAGCTATTTCTCGGTTCTTTAATGTCTCACATATTAAATTTTGTAATTGCTGCTTTTAGTATGCTTTTAAAAGACAACAGTGTATGATTCTTGGAGGCTCCATTCACCATTGCTCTGTCCTTCCCGCTGTAGCAGAAAAAAAGGCTTCTTTATGTTTTGGAAGTCAAGGTTTGCTTTATGTGCAGTATTCCATTAGGTGAAATTTTGCCCAAAATAGTGAGCAGGCATCTATAACAGCTCTGCTTTACTGCATTTTAGATTAATGCTGTATTCTTTGGGGATGGCAAATGTTAGGAGGAAAAAGGTATTTTTGTGAATGAAAGATATATTAAGTATACAAGAAAAGAAATTTAATGCTTGTGCAAGGTTCCATAAATTTCTTATTTTCTGGCCAGAAACAGCTTTCTCCTGCTTACAAATTACTTCAAGCAAAATCAGTGGTATCACTACCAGTCATTACGTATTTCTGTTATGTCTTTTCTGTCTTTCACAGCTTTTCTTGGCATTTTGTGTCCATCTGTTTGCTAAATGAGCTAAGGAAAATGCCGTAGCTGTGAGTAAATATTCCAGACTTTCAGGAAACCCTGAAGAAATGGTCAAGAATGACACCAGGGGGGATTTGGGGATATAGCACACTTCTGCCAGCGTTGACCAGGGTCGGCAGTTATCGGAGAGGAAAGAAGGAGCATTTGACAATGATAAGTACTAATGCTTTCAATATGTTTTGACCTTAGAGTTGGTGATGTTGGCTGTGGGGAATCAATAGTATCTCACCAAGGTGGGACTGACCTTGGACGTGTTCATGTGACATTTGGTGCATATCCTCGTCCAAGGCAGGTGGGTAGGTCTGTGCGTTGTTGGCTTATGTTTTCATTAAACTGAGCTACCAATTAAAACCAAACAAAGCTAAAGATTAGAGATAAAACCTGAATATGTCAGAAGGATTGGTGAGGGAAGACCTCCTTGTGCCGTAAAAGCTAAAGGCAAAGACTGAATATCGGTGACGTTCCCACCCATCATTTCATCCAACATTGGACACCAAACTGGTGGAGTGTTTACCAGGGCTTCGTAAGCCAAGCAGTATTATTCATTACATTCTCTTGTCGTTGCTCACCTTTACAAGTTACTTGTAAATAAAAGAGCTTTTCTTTTTGTCTATAATAGAATTACATAGATAAATCAGTGCTTAACTCCTTCCCTTTGCTGTAGCCTCCTGCAATTTTCTCTATGAAGTCTTCACATTGGCTGGCCTCTCCAGAGGCTTAAAATGAATCACAGAATAAAATGAAACCTGACCTTATGCCATATGTATTTTTTATGACTAGAGCTTATCTTATCAGGCACGGTTGCCTACCTTGCACCAGGAAGAAAAAAAAAATTCCGGCTGATGTTTCCTAGCAGAAAGACAAAGATGTTGTTTCTTCAAGGCTTGATGATACCATCAACCTTGTCTATAAGTTTCACCCAAGCATGACCTTGCTTAAGAATAAAGCCATTTCTGAGCTCTGTTTTAAGCGTGGCCTGGCAGAAGCCCAATTGCTCGGTGGCAGTTGAGCGTGGAGGGAAGGGGTGTTGCGACGGGACTGGCGGCGCCAATGCTGCTGCTTGGCTTTGACGGTAATCGGGTCGGGCAGATGTCTCCGGCAGCTGCAGCTAATGGGCTGCTGCACCGAGCAGGGACCAGACCTCGGAACTCTTTCTACTCCACAGCAAATGTACAAGCCTGAGTGCATGGAAAAATAAAACCTGTTCTGCATTTAGCATTGTTATTAAATTCTGCACTCGCAATCATATCAACAAATTGTTGGTGTTGTACACTTGGAAGTTGACCTTTTCTGCATAAAGTTGGTTCTTTCTTGGAGTTTTTTGGGTTTGGGTGGGTTTTTTTAAAGTTTTTTTTATCCCTCTCTCCTATTTGTTTGAAATGGCTATTTAAATTATTGATAAGATCTTATCACTGAGCTAATTCACTTCAATTTATCCAGTAGACAAAACTATTTATAATTAACAGAGAAGCAGAGGTCACTTCAGTGTATAATAGCTTCCAAGCCAAATGAATAACAAATAGGCAGTTTTTTATGCTAAGCTAAAAATTATGCAAGGATTATCTTCCGAAGAGCCTTGAAATGATTAGCCAGAGATTCAGGTGGCAGGCTCTGGGGAAGGAGGAAAGAAATCCAGGGGGGTCTCAAAACCGCACGTATTTATCTGGTTAGAATAGCTATGCTGGCACTGGAAAGAAATGATCTTTTAAAATAAACCTTATCTTTAAATCACAGTGACAGCAGAAGCTCTTGTAAGAACATGACCATACATAATTGAAAAGGACAAAGGGTGAGGGTTTTACATAGAAAGAGTAGGATTTGAGCGGTGGCTTGCTTCTTCTGTCAGGATTTGCCTGGGCAGTTCCCTGGGCCATTGGTGTCCTTGGTTTAGGTGGAGAATACTGGTCTCAGCTACATAAACCGTTGATTTTCTTAGTGTTAAGACTGGGAGCAAATGTCCCTAAAATGTCCCCATCACCTTGGTGTGGGTTTTTCTGGGGCCTACATGCTCTTTGAGAAAGCAAGACGCGAAAGAATGGCCTTGCTCACACATTAGGCAATGAGTTTTTGTTTACACAGCGTGTTTTATTACTGTGAAATAATAGATGATTAAAAGAAAAAAAAAATTAATGTAGGCTACGATGCATAGTTATTGCACCAAAGCTGAAACAAGTGTAAAAAGTAGCAACAATTGCATAATGGAATGATAAAAAAGGCTTCTTACTTCTACTTGTGGGACATAATACCGGTTCACAGCACTATATAATTAGGTTGCCACCTTGTCCCTTGTAAAACTAGAAAGAAAAGAAATGTAGGGGTGCATTAAAACTCCCTTCATTCTCTAACACCTTTGGAGAGCTATTTGACATAGAGGACTTGCTCTGGCAAAACGCTCCGGTGAGCTCTTAGGTTTTTAACTATTTTATAGGGTTTTTTAGAGTCTCCAGGTCTAGTTTTTTAGTACAAGGACTTTGTCCTCTCTTCCCCTTCCAGCCTGTTGCACATTTATCAATCTTACAGATAACAGTCACTACAAAGATAAGTCCAGGCTCTTACGAAGCACTGTGTCCTGCTGACATATCCTTCTTTCCTCCTGCTTTTTTTTAGTGAGTCTCACATGACTTCTTTTATCTGATGATCTTCTGATACAAATTTCTTGTGTCAGCTCCAGATCCCACAGACAACAGGAACAAAAAACCCTGTCATGCAAGAAGAGGACACCGTCCTCTCTGGGCCAGATTTAGGTGGAACACAGGAGAGGAGAGCAGACACTCTTTTGGGTCAGAAGATGACCTTTCCTCAACAGTTAACCATGAGCAAAACCCTCGCTCTTGCTTCCAGTTAATCAATTTTTTTTTTTTTTCTCACTATTAAGACTGTAATATGCAAGTGGTCGGAAAGAAAGGATGGAATGTTGAAAAACAGTGATGCTGTTGAAAGTTAGTTCTAGAAGACAGCTTTTGCCAAGGACAAATGGATGCAAAAATCAGTACATTGCCATGGGTTGATTAGAATTGGGCCTTTTCAAAGAAAAACAATATTGCTTATTAGTGGACCTGCCAAATTTTGTCCCGACTCACATTTTTTAAAATCTGTGGAAATGTCAGAGCGGCTATAAGCGTGCAGAGCTGACAATGATAAGTTGTGTGTATCTCTAACCAGGAGTTTTAAAATGATGCATAGGGAGAACAGTTGAAAGAAAACTTGCAAACAGAAATGAGCAAGAAAAATGTTCCTGATTAAGGCAGTGGGAAAAAAAGCAAGTTGCAACTTCCTTGTATTTATTGTTTTTATGGCAGTAGGAGATGGAGGCTTGGCTGGGAGTTAAGGATTGATCATGAATGTCACCATCCATGAGGAGCCCTTAGAGGCTTCCCAGGCAGCTTGGGAGTGTGCTACCAAAAGCACCCTGAGGAACAGATAGGATGCTGACCTGGTGAGGGAATGTGTCTTGTTGTGTCCTGGTTCACCTCTTTCACCTGTTCCGTGTTTCATCGGCTGTGACTGGTCCCCAGAGCAGTGTTCTCAGATGCGTGATAAACAAATGCATGTTGCTGGAGAGAGAACGGGATGAGCCTGAGTGGTTTCTTCCCCGTCCATCCACCCCGAGAGCTGTCCCCTAGGGCCTGAGGTGGGGTTTGCTTCCCAGAGACCACGACAGCCTCTGGGGCTGAGGCTGGACTGCCACGTCCGCTGGCTGCCAGGAATGTTTCCCTGACTTTTCCCTGGTTTTAGTAACACAGTTCACAACATTGTTTTGGCACTGATGGAGACCTCAGCTGAGCGTTTCAGTTTAGATCTGCATTTTGAGGAGATCGAGAGGAACCTGCTCTTTGTTCTTCAGGTCGTATTTCTTACCTGCGTTGCAGGACTTTTCTCAGGTTAATATGCTGAGCTGGTAGAATCAGGCTGGACTACACAGTTCCAGAGACAAGAGATTTCCAGCTGGCCTGGGCTGACGTGATCTGTTCTTAAATAAAATTCAACACCACAAATATCTGATGGGACGCTCTCTACTGAGATTATGCAAGTACTACACATGTATGAGTGTAGATGCACATACGTGACAGAGCTTTTGTATGTTTTTACGTGTAATACATCTACATTGTTCAATTTTCCCTCCTGTTGTTGAACTTTATTTAACCCAGCGTGTTGACTCTCGCTGCCTGCGGCGCAGCCCTTGAACAGTGTGTTCGTAAGCATATAGGAGATAACAAGAAGAAAAATAATTAACAAGAAGTCGTGTCAAACCTTTTCAGTTTTCATTTAGAGCAGAAACAAACCTTGTGGGTAGCCAGCCAGTTTCACATAACATTATCATAAGCAAACATTTACTGTGTAAGTGCAAAACCAGCTGGAAAATTGTGCTTCAATATATAAAATATACCCTGTAAGCACAGCCTGGTCCTTACGGAGTGGAGTAGATGCAGGGAGAGCCAAGAGGAAAGGTTTTGTGCATGAAAAAGCCTCTTATCAATAAAAACTGAACGATGTGTTCTTAGAATCGAATATTTCAGTTGGAAGGGACCACTTGACCAAAGAGGAAACACCATAGGAAATCCAATGAAACATTAAATGTGAAATGTTTCTTAATCGTTCTGCAGTCACGGCCTCTCTCCATCACACCGCCCCAAACAAATTTCCCCTCAGCGGTTGTCTTTCCAAGACAAAAATCTGAGCTTTCGAGCATGAGTGACAAAATTGTTAGTGTTGTCTAGAATGGTGCAAAAGGATGTCTTTTTGCGGCATACAGCAGCTCCTAAAACGAGGAACTTAACTCAGTGTTAGGCTTTCTATTCTGTATGGCGACAATTCAGCAGAGCAGGAAATGGTCTGAGGAAAGCAGCTTTGAGAACAGGCGTTAACATGTTAATTATTTCAGCGTTTCTGCACTAAATCACTTTAGTTTATCCACAACATAAAGCCTAGTGCTCAAGCGCTGCTGGGTGATCAGCTTCCAGAAACATCCAAAGATGATTTCTTTTATTTATGTTTGATGTTTCTTGCTAATTCAAATGTCACAGCTCATATCTATGTCTCTGTTACCTCAAGGGTAGGCTACTCATGTGTGAACTATAATAGTGCTGCATCTCAAACACACTTGAAAAGGTACTTCAGTGCAGAATGCCCCTGTTTACATTTAAAATGATCTATCATTATTTATTATTTATATTGCAGTAATACCCAACAGCTCCAGACATCCATTAGGAAGCCTTTACAGCCAATGCAAAACAGACTATAAAGTAATGTCCCTACCCATGATAGATTTCATTTATAAGTAAATCCAGCCAGGAATATATCAGCATGTCTTCACAGAAACCAGATACAGCTGTGCTGCAGCGTTGAGGTATTGGTTTTCAGTCACGCGGCTGCCAATGGACCCAAGTTTTACTGCTCAAAAAGGCTTCATCTTCCTTCTCCCGCAGCTAAAATCAGTTCAGGCATTCAGGCTCGGGGCTACTCAGGTAAAGGAGATGAGTAGTCAAAAGAGTATTTATGGTTTAGCTTTTAAATTGGCCTTATTTGGTACAAACAGCAACAATCTGATAACAGCAAAGTCACCCTCCAATGTCCTATGAGACTGTGGGGACGTTACTGATGGAGCAGTATTCTTCCTCTTTGTTTCCTGGAGCTGAAAGGTTAGAAGCCCACACCGCACAGAAACCTTTTAGATCCATTTACCCAGAGGTTGTTTTATTTATTTATTTTTTTTGCCTTTCTCCTAGGGATGTGTACAGGCTGATTGGCTTTGACAGACAGTGCAGCCTCTGCCTCGTCTGATGAGAAAGGCCCTGTGCTAATAAGCTAATATTCTCAGTTGCACTCATAAATGATGCAGTGATCCTAACAGGTTTTTCAGCTGCTAGCAGAAGTCCCTGATCCATATGTTTAAGTGCACTCATAAATGCTGCAGGAAGAGGGAAGGTTTGCTGCTCGTGTCAGGGTTGTGTTAGAATGTCGTCGCCCTTTTCTATTCTTCGATGCACCTTTTGTTAGATGAGCTGTGCTTACCTTCTGGCCTGGGTCGAGGAAGAAAAAGGCAATCGTACTGAGAGTGGAAAGATATATCTGTTTTGGGTTGAATGAGACTGCAATCTGATGTCGTGCTGGCAATACTTCTTGGCCTCTGGTAGATGAAAAGTGTTGTTTGATATTGATGCTCACATGTGACACCCCAAATCAGGGGGTGCTGTGCAAGGTGGGAGTTGGGGCTGAGGTCTTGCAGACTTCAGGCTGGAGCCCAAGGTTGACTCATATTTTCTGAGAGTCATACGAAGCTCTAAAATAGGTCACAGAAGATGGGCTGGCTTCTTTAGAGTGAGGAACAAAACTTGCCATCCCTCCTTGCCAAACTCGCTAAGTGCTTGGTGACACGGCCAGGCTGGTTGCTAGCCAGGGGCCCTTGTGCTTTGTAAAATTAAGACTTTCCAAAAATGTTGTGTTTTATGAACTTAACATCTCAAGAAAGTTGCATTGTCTTCCACCCAAGCTGGGCTCTTGCTCTTCCTTTGTATCACGTACTATTGTTTGTTTCTCTGTAAAGAAAAAAGGGAGTTAATTAAAAACAATATTTGAACTGGATATATCTAACGTGCATCTGTTCAATACGCAGAGGCGTTTTCTTTTCCTGAAATTCCCTTTGCTTTCTTTCCCTGGCACAAAGATATTTCCTCCAGTAAAGCTGTTGTGACCAGTCCAGTTGTTCATCTTGCCCCAAGTCAAGGCTCATGTCTCCAGGTTCCCGTGTGGCCAGGAGGAGACAGCCATGCAGGAGGTGGAGACCAAGAGACTCTTTGCATCCACTGACTGTACTGGAAGTACAGGGAGAATGTTGTCCTCATGCGCGTGTTCAATTTGCACGTCCAACGATTCACACCCACACTCACCATCACAGTCATATGGAGATAAGTGCAAAATCTGCCTCTGCTCACCTTTTGCTGCCAAAATAATCTCCCCGCCGAGTCTTCCCTTTCTACCTTGAATAAAAAAAATCCTCTCTTGCTAACCTGGAGCCTCCTGTTTTGTGTGGTTTTCTATTGACAAAAAGATTTATTTTCAGACTAAATTGTTGTTTTGCTACACTACTCCAAGAGCAGATCAAGGCATGGTTTGTTCCTCTGTTCTCTTTCTGCTGCTTGAGCAAGCACCTGTGTTTAAAAATTTGCCTGAAGTGAACCCGGTAAATTCACTTGGAATATTTATAAAAGCTGTCAGCGTTCCTCATATTTAGCCCAATAAGTATCATGTGTGTTCTGGAGTCCAGGACTTAACGTGAGATGTCTTTGTGCACCTGTGGATGTGTGCCTGACTATTTACCTTCTGGCTGCTCTTCAGTAGCCTGGACATTAACATGATCCAGTTTGCGACCAAAATTCCCTTGTCACACTATCCTCATCAGGACTGGTTTTGATGCAGGGGCTTTGTATGTCTGCTTTGTGCTTGGCACTGCCTGATGAGCCACTGGAAGATGGGCCCAGCCATGGCTGATGGTGAGAGACCCTAGGAGTTCCTCCAACGTTCTCCATGATTGCCCCAATTCCATCACACTGTCCCATAAAGGACGTGTGCAGGGAAGGAATAGTGGGAAGTTATATTAGTAAGTGGTTGATTTGGTTGATTGGTGTGACTTTTGTACAATTTAAGTTGAGGATTTAGAGGAGAAAAAAAAGGCCCTGCAACCTGTGCTTCTTCATCAGCAGCAGTACTGGGATGCCTTCCCAAGGGGGGCAAAATGCTCTTTTGGCAGGACAGAAGTCAAGGCTATAAATAAGAGGTAAATTCATGGTAATTTGAAGCTGAATTGTTGAGAATCACATTGAAAGTCTTTAAAATCTCTATTCTCCTGCTCCAGTCTTCCAACTTCTCATATACTGAATTGTATTTCAGATTTTCCAAGATGATTTGCTTGTTTGTTTGTATAAGTTGGTGTCTATAAAGCACCCCAGCGGGTTGGTTAGGTGTTTAAGTCCTATTGATTTTAGTGAGATTCAAGCACTTAATTTTATATGCATCTGGGTTTTTCAAAGATATGTGTTTGCCTTACCAAGCACCTTAATGTCACTGAAAGAAATTTGGCCCCTCAGATGGTAAATAGTATTAATTTGCATAGTCTATATTGGTAACTAATGGTTGTTTTCTGTATGGTGAAAAAAGCTGTCTTCACAAGCAAGTCTTAAAAAAAATAATCTTGGAAATAGGAATATGGCTGTTCATAATGATTGTTTTTAGGAACGATGTCATGATGGGGAGGCAAATTTGTGGATAAAGTCAGAGGAATATCTAGGATTAATACACAGTGGAGCCTAGTTATTCCTGGATGTAATAGCTCATGGTTTTCTTACCCAACATTCTTTGAACCCACAGGAATAAGTGCTTTGTAGACTTTTTGGAGAAAATAACTTTTAACCAAGTGACATGAATAACTTCATTTAAATTAAAAGGAATCACAAGAAAGATTAAATCTCTAGCTAATGTTTTACTTCAGAAAGGCCAATCTGAAAAGGTAATTTGTTGGAGTGAGTAGCTCATGAGAGGGGCTTGGAGCATTTCTGTGCCAGTGGTATAAAACCTCCATGAAAAACTGCATTAAATCATACAGAAGGCTGGCAGATGTGCTCACCTTTTCTGTGCATATGTAGGAAACTTGAAAGGGAAGGAAAAGTAAGGCTTGGAGACTTGCAGTGAGGATCAGTGCTGAAAGATGGAAATTCATCAGCTGGAAATGTCTAACAAGGGGAAAGATTCTGCCATGGTGTTTGGTGATGGAGTGATTATGAGCCACTACACTGGTATTGCTGTATAAAACCCAAACGTACCGGAGGATTAAACAGCTGCAGTATTTCCTCCCTCTAAACTGAGGCATTAATGTTTTTGTCTATATGGGTAGACACCAAGAGTAAAGGAAGAACTTCTTAACCTGAAAGGTGATGCTGTGGTGACAGCAAATGAGTATAAACGAGCTATAAATTAGCGAGAGATGGAAGCAGCGTGGTTCTTGCAGGGTAAAAGAGAAAAGTCATTTAAGATGATGTTTGACCCAAGTGATGCAGCTACCTGTGTCTCAGGGGACAAAGTGAGCCAGGACAGTCCTTCCAGTCTCATACTTCTGACTACTTTTTTTTTTTTCTCTGGCACTTCATTAAGTAATAAATACCTTCACTTACTATTTGGATGACTTTGTCGCTGTTTGCCAAGTAATTCAATTCAGATATCCGTTCAATAGCTGCAAAAATATTCATGAAGCCTGATTGTTTTGTGGATTTCAGTGCCATAATCAGTCAAACAAGATGTGTTACACCTTGGTGGCTAGACAGTAAACCACTGCTTCTTTGCTCCATATAAAGTGACAGAGATTTTAATTGCATGCTTGAAAGGTCCAGGGTTGTTTCTGAATGAATGAATGAATCTATTAGTGCCGTTGTCTTTGGCTATAAATGCTCTCGCATAATGATGAGGCAAAGCTATTGCGTTCATTTATGTGGAGCGCTCCCACTCCTGTATTGTTCAAATTGGTTTTAGTCAATGGTCAACGCTGTGTTGAAATCGTGATCTCAGAAAGCAAAGTGGAAAACTAAGGTGAAGCACTGCTGACCCTTTCAAAATTTAAATGTTTTTTATTTGTTTATTGGAGGAAGTATACCTTCACCTTACTCATACCTCATTCCCTGCCTGCAGAGAGTGTATCTTGCAAGGATTTAATGTGAAGTGTTATTTATCTGGTCGGTTTATTACACTAATGGGATTGGTCAGCTTAATCAAAGACATTTTTTCTCCTCAAAAATAAGGAATATATCTCATTTTGCTATATCTAGTATGACATCTTTGCAAAATGCAATCCCTAATGCCCAGAATACTAGTGGAGAAAACCACTGGGAAGTTTTGTATCATGAACAATATTGTGTGCTTTATTATTGACAAAATATTAGGATGCCTGCTGGCTGCATTGTTGTGAATCTTGCTTTAGCAGCCAAAGCCTTCTAGGAGATCCTCTGCAGGTACAAAACCTCATGATATGTGGAAATCCTAAGCACTGGCTGTAGGATTTTTCTGGATGTGCCAGAGAGCTTTGCAAAATAACTGGAGTAAAAAAAAAAAGAGAGTTTATTTTTGCTGTTGAAACAAGTACATTGTTCATCTTACACATGAGTGTTTAATATCAAATAATGTGTATGAATGGTGCCAACACAAAAATCACCCTGAAGCCTGGATGCATTAATTGCAGTGCCTTGACTAACAGCAAGTTTATTTGTGGTAAGGCTGGAGTGGTTTGCTCCTGCTGGAGTCTGTGTGCTGAGTATTTTTAGGCTAAAAAGTCTCATCCTTTTTGTTTAGCCATGACAAGCTCCTGCTGCAGCCACAGTTCATGTCAACCCAAGGGTGCTCAGAGCACTGTTATTATTTATGTCGGTTCTGTAAACAGTCTCTTGCTGGGATAGCTGGATATTCAGTGGGATCTTTATTGCTGCAAAATACCATGCTTAAATGTTATTCCTGAGTGAAACCAGTTGTCTAGCCAGGAGTGAGGTGTCCCAGCAAAAGCGAAGGGTCTGCAGACTGGGTGAAATTACCCCAAGTCATGAGTTTACAAAGAAGAAATGGGCAAAACAACTTCAGCAAGGATCAGTCCCCACCTCCCTGCACTGGGGCTGGATTTCTGCTGCTGAATCCAAATTAGTGCCAGACCCCATGCAATACATAAAACCATCTCTATGTGCCAGCACAAAATACAGTAAGTGGCTATTACAGACCACAGGTGGAGTGGAGACCAACAGTAAGAGGAAGATATTTAAGGACATATAATTATTTGCATGGAGAATAAGGAATGGGGGAGGGAAGAGATTTCCATTTATTAACGTTCGGTCTGGGTCAAAGGGACGGACAAGAAATTGGAAGTAGTCCTGGGCCTTTCTGAGTACTTGTCTGCATATTTAGGAGCCTTAAATACATAGATCCTAAGTTCTGCTCCCACTATTGCCGATTTGTGGTTTTTCTGCTCTCATTTCTTCCTTCGTGCATATATATCCTGAGCTATAGCAAGCCTGAAGTTACATCTTTTATTCCTAGCTGCACAAAACCAGTAAGATTAAATGACGGAAATACAGCATTATGGAACAAAAGCTTCCTCCTCCCTCATTTTCTTCCTACATGACACAAACTAATGACATGTCCTCGGAATTATTATATAGAAGGATATCATCTTCAAAAGAAATCCTGAGCATCTCTTCTTTCCTCTGCAACACAGGGAAGGGATGTCTCCCTGGCACAAAATCGGTGCAACTGGGCATGGAGTCAGATTCCAAATGTGTGATGATGTCTTTGTGTAATAGGATAAATTAATTCCTGCAAAAGAAAGCGCCACGCTATTTGTCAAGGGCGTCAATAAATTTCCGCCTTGGTTTCCTTTCGTGAGCGGAAAGCAGACAACAAGAGAACTAACAAACGATCCCTCTCCTTCAATGCCTCAGACATCGCTGTAATGATGGGAAAACAATGGCAACTTCTATAACCATCATGAAACTCAGAATTTACGGTCGTGTTTCTCATGGGATCTAATTTAAAGCAGTGTTCTTAGAGAAACTCAGGTCAAGAGTAAAGAAGAAAAAGTTGACGGAGATCTGATTTGACAGCTGGAATATCACAGAGCATACCAGGTTAAACTCTGAAGGGCTTTACAGAAAAGGGCTTCTTGCGGGGAACGTGCTTGAATCCCAACTAACTGGAAATAAATAGCAAAGCTTTTCTGTTTCTTTCTATATGATTTCCCTTACGTGCGCATGCAGACAATTTTTGGCAGAAATACTTTCAAGATCTGCTGTCTTTTTGCAACAGTCCTGGGACATAGGTCTTGCCTTTCCTTAGGAAAATGTCCCGGGTTTTGCACCAGGGTCAGCGAGCAGATACGGCTTCACCTTTTTGAAGAGAATGAGGTCTGAAGGCAGAGCATACCTCAGTCTGTCAGTGCCCGTCTCTCACATGGATTTTTTACTTCTTGCTAGTTCATAGATGCTGTAGCTAACATGAATTAAGAAGTAATTTCTGACCCGTGAAGATGTGACTTTGGTCACCCAGCAACGTGTATTTAATCCAACTTCTGGACTCTCTCTACCAAAGTCTAAGAAAATGCAGTAAATGCCTAAACGAATCAAAATTTGACATTTTTGCTTTAGGTTTCCGTGCACTGTGTACCATTTCCTCCACTCTGGGAGTAAGTTTGGCACAAACATTTGTCAGGAGCACAACAGCCGTGTTGTGTGGGGGTTTTTTTGCTTTTTTTCCGCTTTTTTCCCCCCCTAACTTCTCTGAAGGGATGGGAAAAGAGCATACCCTTTGGTTTTAGGCAATATTCTGAACTTCAGACATGCGAAGAGGTATCCTTAAGGCCTCAATTCCTTGTAATTTGTTTTAAACTTTTGCAGAGACTATGTAAGTGAAGAGGTGGGGAGTACCTGCAGAGAAATGTCTCTTTTTTGCAGTAGAAACAGGAACCGACGGTTAAGGCTATTTTTGTGGATTTTGCTGACAGGAGGGAGTTTTTAACTGCCTTTATATTTTGGATTTTATTTTTTATTTGTAAAAGTAGATGACTACTTTAGCAATATTTTAAAAAAAAGGACGGAAAAAAGGAAAAAAGGTCCATAGGACCTTTGAATTAAATGCTCTTTTTGCTTTAAAAGGCTCAAGACTTTGAAACAACAAATAGTGAGTCCTCCTGTGTTTGGGGGCTTTCCTTTTTGAAGCATTGCTTTTGTTTTACCATCCAAAAACATCCTCTGGGAGCTGGAAAACACTTTTACAAAGCACAAGTCCAAAAGCCACGTGTTTATTATAAAACTGCCCTCCAGAGGAGGGGAATAAGTGAAACTGAAGTAATTCACCTCAAATAAAGATAAAAATAGATGCAAAATATTATCAAACTTTAAGGAAAAAATTAGATATGGCCTGACTGGGAAGGAGAAGGGAGGAAGAGAATGGGGAAAAGTCCGGAAAGTCAAGACAGAAGTATGAAATAATTTGGAAATGGAGAGAGATTCTTCTGAAACATTGCAGATCTTCTTTTTTTTAAAAAAAGAAGTTGTATAAATGTGGTGCCAGACCTCATCTTTTCCATGACTAAAGCATCACTGAAAAATATTTTTGCTTTCCCTAGTGTGGCATGTTTGCTTAGAAATATCAGAAATTTTCATGGGTTGTAATCAACAAATTCAGGAACTAATGTACGCTGCTGAATTTTCCCACACCCTGGCCATATTGTGTTTTCTCTAAACAAACCTGTGCTCAAGAGCTGCCATAAGCTGGTAAAGCGACGTGTCTATGAGAAAGTACAATTTAGCTGTCTATTCTTGTAATTTAAATGAAATAGCACGAGCCACTCCCCATGACTCAAAAGTTTCTCTTGCCAAAGTGGGTCAACTGGAGATGGTTCTTCTACGAACTAAATCAGAATCATAGAATGTCACAAAGGAATCATCACAGAATCATAGAATGGCTTAGGCTGGAAGGGACCTTAGAGATCATCTAGTTCCACCTCCCTGTCATGGACAGGGACGCCACCTCTTGACTAGACCAGGCAACACATGGGGACCGAGCGGGAATCGAACCCTCGACCTTGGTGTTGTCATTACCGCGTTCAACCCACTGAGCTAACCAGCCCTCTAGCTCAGTCCAGGCCAAAGAGATGCTCTCAGCCATTAATGAAGCCAAGCTTCATCTCAGCTCTTCAGGTCTTTTGCTGTTCTTTCAGGCAAAGGGCACCAGCTTGGCATGCACTGTTTAAAAATAGTCCATTTGATCTGAATTGGGGGAGGGACAACCAAACCCAGCGATGTGGAGTAGCCCTGAACATGTCCTCTCTTGGATAGAGCCCTTTCTCAGGCCACCAGGAGTCCTTCACTTTGACCTCCTCTGTATGCTCTGGTCTTATATCTCATTGTACATAAAGTGCATTTTTCACAGAAAGAAACCCAAGTTGTAACATAAAAGTCTATTTTTCCAAAAAGAAGTTTTTGGCACCCTGACAAGGGTCATCTGCACACGCCAGCTATTCTGCTAAAATCTCAAATTCTTCAGTGCAATAATGATGCTGAATTATGTTTTCATGCTTTAGAAACTTGTTTATTGGTTCTTTCGGTTTGGCTATCACAGAATGAAAAATATTATCTTTGGATTCTTTTAGTGTCTATATAAAGTTTCCTTGGCTATACAGGTTCAGTAATGGGCAACTTTGGGAATTTTGGAGCTTTTAGTCTGTGAATGTGAATTCTAAAAAAAAAAAAGAGAGCAGTGGAAAAATCTACAAATGAGTTAAATTTAAAAAAAAGAAAAAAGCTTTTTCTAAAGAAGGATATAATTCACAGCTATTATCCAAAGTTTGTCATAAGAAGATGAAAATAATCCTGGTTTGTGTTAGAACTGCAATGTGTTGGAAAAGGTTGCATGTGAAATGACCTCTTGGCTTTGTAGTTCTGAATTGAGGCTTCACACCCACCTTCTGACCTTGTACATTGCTTCCATGTAGAGCTACAGCTGGAGTGAATGCGTCCCAGCTAGTGCTATAATTTCAATGTGCCAATCACCTTATGAAAAACTAAATGAAAACGTTACCGGCTAATAAGGTCTAATTTAATCATCCTTAAGCGCTTGAGATGAATGAGCGGTATAATTAGACTAACGCTGTCAGTGGCCTTCAGAGGAGAATTGTTTTTAAGCAAAGCCAACAGAACCCGAATAAGAAAATAATTGGATTTATGGGCTTGGGGATGTAGATTTGACAGCCTTTTTCCATGAAATGGTTCGTGTATAAACATGGAAGTCCCACAAGGGGTCAGGCACAGGAAGGGCTTGAAAGGAAGGTGCACAGGAACGTACAGCACCGTACGGCTTCTTTATAGACCTTACTGCTGTTGGTCTCCTGTTGAGAAGCACCTGCGTCGTTAGTCAAAGTTTTATCGTGATTTTCATGCACTGATCAGCTAAAAAGCTAGAAATATGCAGGTCTGCTCAAGGAGCTCTTAGGTAGAGCATGTTGACCTGGTCCTTCAGTAGAATTTTGCCACCCACCTGGTGGCAAATCAGTAGGTGCATGTAAGCAGCTCTTTCCTCAAAAAGTTCTTTGTAAATTAACTTAATTAGCAAATGACCTGCCATTGAAGTGCAATGCTATTGTCCATCCGAAGAATTTCACTGACGGGTCTCAAGGTACGGGGACATTTTTATCTACAAATCAATAGCAAAGCTCCCCAACACTTGTACTATCAGACGATCAAGGCTCCGATAGTGCGGCCATCAGTCACAGCCACGCGGAGCACAATGCTGGCTTCTCGTGGCACCAGCCTTATCTGAGATTTGCAGGACCTGATCAATTGAATGAGACAGTAGTTGACAATCAATAGTTTTCTATCATTATAGCAACCCCATTCATAATGCTGGACTAAGAGGTTTGTCAGCGTTTTCATTTCATGCATTTTGTTTTTCCACTCGGATGTCGGAACTCAAGCACGATTTACCAGTTGCATGCTTGGAAGCAGGCTCTGCTCACATCGCACATAACTGAGTGACCTTTTAATTTTCTTTTTAATACTTACATTTTATTGAAAACCATTTTTCTGCATATCCAAAAAGGGAAGGTTAATGAGTAATTATCTTAGACAGCACTTTTTGGGGGGAGTGTTGCAGAGTGGAAAACACTGCCTGAGGGCCACAACTGCTGCTGTCAGTATCAGTACCCATATTCCACCAAACTGCAACCACCTCAGTTCTTACTCCATCTGTCTCTCATACCCACAGGTGTGCTAAAGTCAGTATTGGAGTCTAGAGCTTAAAACCTTGGATTTTGGCATATATTAAATGAATTGTCGTATGCAAGCAGAGCATGACACAAAAATCTTCTCATCCAATGTTTTTCCAAAAAGAAAAGCCAAAATCAGTCTTCTAAATCTGTAGCCAGGCTCTTAAATAGAAGACTTGATTTTCTCAGTGTTAAGCCCCAGCTTGCTCCTATTAATTGGGTACTCTGCTTATTGGTTTCTGAGCTGAATTATGAATTTAAGATCTTAAGTTCAGGTTTCTCTCTCCAATACCTCAGTTTTTGGTCACGCCTGTATTTTTAAATTTGGTGTTCCAGTCACGCTGGGTGTCTGGTTGGGAGATTAACGCCATCTGCAGCAAATGTTTGCAGCCTCACCCTGGGGTTAGCAGCTCTGAGGTTGCTTCTACCCTTCCGGATGGATGCAGGGCTGAGCAAAAGGCTGTTGTTTCACCCCCTCTGGCCAAAATACCCCGAGCCAAGCCTCAGCTCACCAAAGTGATGGTGAATTTTTGTATTGCCTGTAAGCAGGGGCTGGAACAAGACTTTGGTGATGATAGCAGCTCTGCCAGGACCAGCTTCTTGGTGAATTCAATGCAAGATGATTGGATTCAACAGAGAGGAGGAAGAACACCTTTGTGCCCTGGAATGACTTTTTGTTAGCTGTCTTTTAACGTGATTGTTGGCCTAAAGCAAGCCCAAAACTTCTCCTGGGAGAGCAGGAGTGTTTGGGACTTGCTGTCTGGCAGAAATAATGGGTTCTAGTAGAAAAGGAGCCTCAGGAGGGTGATTCTGGGGCCAGGAGGTGGCTTCAGGGCAGGATGGGACCCATCAGTTACCTTCAGCTCCAAAGTGGCTGGCGTTGCTCAGCACACAAACCATCACCTCTGCTTGACGGGAGCTAAAGTTCATGGTCTGCTTATAAGACCAAAGGAAAAAAATGGTTCTTATTACATAGGGTCATATACTTGTCCTTGCCTGTTGAAAGAAATAATGGAGGTTTAGGGTCCGATTCCCACCTCTGGCTGGAAGTTAAGCTGCTGGCCGTGTGGAAAGCTCTGTGCCCTGCTTTCATTCATTATTCTGCTGTGTAAATAATTCAGTTTAATATTTTCTCGTGATCTTTTGCCTTTGCTGCAGTTTGCTTATCCCCACAGCCATCAATTTAATCACGTATTACAGCTGGATTTGGGTTGCTGACTGGATATTGTTTTCGGGTTCCCAGACAGGAGCATATCTCTTTATAAATTCTTTATCGTATTTGTAGAGAAATATACTATCTCACTTGAATGTAATTAACTCAGTCACTACGCAATTAGTTTATAGGATTTATTAATACGACTATTAAAGCCAGCTAACAAGCTCTGGCAATCCCTATGTGGATTTTAAACCACAATACAGACAGGCATAATAATAAAAGGGAAACTTTTTAATATTCTCCTGTGGGTGGATTCTTGGCTCCCATACATGTTTTACACTCTCTTCAAATTAAAATGCCTGCCAGCAGTTCAAACCCCGAGGTCCTCACTCAGTTTTTATGCTGGCTGCTTTAGGCAAATTCCTATTGCCTTTTGCTTTTGGATAGGGAGGCTGTTTTCTGTATTTATAAGTCAGGGTGCAATTTGAGATGAGTATTTCTGGTAGGTCTTTCCCTGTGTTTAAGCTGACGTGATTATGGGAATTATCTTGCTCAGAAAAATGATTATTCGTGAAGCTGGGTTTGGCCCTGGTTGTCGCGTTAGCAGAAGTCAGTATGCCTTGAAAGGAAAATTAGGATTGCACTAATTTAACAAGAGCAGGCTCAGAGTGTGGAAATGTTTATGATTTCAGTGTTACATTTGAAAGATTTGTTCTTGTTCTATATTTATGTATTCATAGCAGTTTATATATATAGGATAGATTTTTAAAAAAAACCACTACAAAACCCAAAACACTAGAGCTAAAGCTTCCACTTACCACGTTTTTTATTTATGAGGAAATTAGAAAATGCTAGCTTTTTTCTTTGCAAGATTCCTGTCTGAGGCCAAATGGCAAAGAGCAGGTTTTCCCTGCGAGGTTATTAGATTTGGCTTTGTGGGGGTCCAGTTCATATGAATTAAAGGAAATTTTAACTGTGCACCTTGCCTTTCTCTTGAGACTCTCACAACAGAGCAAGGCACGAGGTCTCCTCAGAACAAACTATTATGCCCTTAAACAAGGGGCTGGTTAGCTCAATCAGTTGAGGGTGGCGCTAACAATGCTAAGGTCACGGGTTTGATTCCCGTTCGGTCCCCATGTGTTGCCTGATCTAGTCGAGAGGTGACGTCCCTGGTGGCAGGGAGGCTGGATAAAATGATCTCTAAGGTCCCTTCCAGCCTAGGCCATTCTATGATAAAGTATTGTAGGCACAGGTAAGTGCCACAGGGGTTGGTGTCAACGTGCAGAGGGGAACAATGTCCACCACGGCAGTGACCCCAGCCCACATCCATCCTCCCCCCACCAAATCATGGGGTACTTCATGTCTTTGTAAACACCTTTTGCGTGTGCTTCTGTGCCTCCGTTTGTCTCTAAATTGAAAATAGTGTGGCTTTACCTTGGAAGGTCTAAGTGATGCTCATATCTTGCTGTGAAATCTTTAGGAATGGGTCGTGGTGTGAATACGGAAGAAAACATGGTGGATGTTGTTTGTTACCAAATGTGGAGAGAACTGATGGATGGGTATAGAATCGTGGTGTGGTTTGGGTTGGAAGGGATCTTAAAGATCATCCACTTCCAACTGTGCCCCCGCCATGGATGAATACATCTGATTATAAAAACAATATTTCCTCCTGGCCACACAAAGACCATGCTCTTCATTGAGCCTGGCCACCTCAACCTCTCTCTTTCATGTGGATGAGGTTGTTTTTCTTGCACAGGAATTGTTCTTCTCTTGGACTTGAATGAGAAGTTGTCCCTGGAGCCCTTGGATGTCTTCAACAGGCCAAGGTTTTCCCCTGAGAGCAGAGGGTATCTGCAGGGGTTGTTGAGTTTGTGGTGCCTTCTTTGAGGTCAGGAGCTGTGATTTCCCTGATTTAGACACATGTTTGCTCTCTTTCAAAGCCTGTTATGCAGATTTGTCATGTGAGAACGGTTGCTCGCAGCTGCGTTGGAGGTGCTTTGCCATATGTCATGAAATGAGATTTCTGACTTTACTCCAGGTGAAGCATCAAATTGTTTTAAATTTTCTATTGAGAGATGGAAGTAATATTTTTTCTGTTTTCTCTTTACCGGGTTGTTATTTTCACACAAAAGATATAAGAGAAACTGTTACTGGAAAAAATAAGTGCAGTCTTTGAATGGAAGAAACAGAGGATTTATGTTTATATAAATAAACATAGAGGGTAAGTAGGCCATTCGTTAGAAATTTCAGGGTTTGAATCAACATACATTGAAGAAATGACTGAAGTTATAAGCATTAAAAATAAATAACAATAATTCAAGTTTCATAAGCCTGGATCCTTCTATGTAGTTTAGAGCTTCAGGTTTGGATATGGAGGTAGAAAAATCTGACTGTACTGATGTTAAGGGCAGCTTTCCCGTTGCCTTCAACATGGACAGAATTTCACCTTGAGGGAAGCTGCTGTGAGAGCACAGGATGATTTTCAATGGCAAATTCAGATTCACCTCTCATTAGAATATTCGTTCCGGAGCAGAATAATAAACGGGAATTTCTGCTATTTTTACACCTGAAAAGTTACAAACGGTTTCTCTTCTCCCTGTCCTGCCACCTGGAAGGGTTGCAGCTGTATGAGGGGAAGAAAGAAAAAATATGTGGTGAAACCTTGTTTGAAAATGTTTAGGTGAAGCCACAATCATGAAAATGTGACTGAACATATGAAATAAACACAGTGCCTGCGAGTCTGATTCTTAGCACATAATACGATTGAAATATTTATTGTTATATTGTTTTATCTTGCTGAAGTTTGCCAAATTTTCATGTTTGATTCGATAATAGAGCCGTTAAAATCTGGTTGTAGTGCTTCTTTATTTTCTCCTTATACTGAATAATTATATTTGCTCTTTGGAGGCTTGTATTTTCTATCAGTCATTGCTCTGTGGAAAAAAAAATTTCCTTGCAAGTGAGTTTCACTTAATTAAATAGATTAACTTAATTCTAAAAACTGTCCATCTGGAGTTGCAACACTGTTTGATTTACCCATTCTTACATTACCCTTTAGTTGACTCAGAGGATCTTTCTTGAGAAGCTTATTGTGGGTTGAAAGGTTTTGAAGAGAGAAGTTGTACTAAGTCCTGATAACGGGAGGCGCTTTTTCACTCTTCTGTAGTTTAGAAAGGGGAGAAAAAGGCTGTACGGAGAATATAACCGGCTTTGCCACAATGTGAGCTGCCCAGGACACGGCAGGTCTGTTCACTGCTGCCTCCTGAGCTGTGTCCTCCCGGCTTCAGCCAAGTTTAAGGTGTCTGTGACCCCCCGGACACCTGCATGTGGCTCAGTGAAGGACATAAACCCAGAGATCAGGCTCAGCAGGGCTGGCAACAACTTGTTCTTGGCCAGGCTGCTTAGGTGTGAAATTAATTGCTCAATGGTTTGGATGGAGACAAATCCTGTTAGGACATGCCCATCTGTGAGGGGAGGAGACTCTTCCGCGAGTGAACAGGTGCAAAAAACCCACAAATACTGGAAGAATTTCTCAACCTCTGGAGCGAGGAGTGTTATCAAAGCGCTCTGCAGGCTTTGTACTGCAGACCTGGATTACTGGGGTGGGCCTGGGGACTGGACTAAACTTCCTTTTGACTCAATGAATATTGGGCAGTAAGAAAAAGCAACTTGCCCAAGTCAAGACGCAAAACCGCCAGAGAGGATTTTTGTTGTACGTTGTACATAAGGGCAGAGTTAAAGGGTGGGGTGGCACTTCTCCTCTCTGGAAACCCAATGCTGTGTTGTGGTTTATTATTCTAGTGCCATTTCTTGCAGGATCCAATCGTTATTGCAGTCTCTCTTCTTGTTTAGTGGGTGATTTTGATGGGATCTGTAGTTTTGGAAAGAAGCCGTTTCTTGGACGGCAGGAGCACCTTAATGTTGTGCTCATGGTCTCCCTGACAGCACCTGCAAGACCCTCCAGTACATCGTCAGCCAGGACAGCCCTGTGAGCTCCTCCTGAACCTCCCACTCGCAGCCGCTTTGTTCCCCTCTCCGTGGCCCTTTGCCTTTACCTGCTCTGTGCATTCTTAAAACCGCCCGCGACAAAAGCAAACCTCTAGAGAAAACAGTTGTTTCCTGGACAGAGAGCTGTCATCGCATCCCCGAAACCACATTTCCACCTGGGTTATGCTGACATGACCAATCTATCATTATTTTGTTTACTCGGCGAGCATCGAGCTGTCTTTTGCATGTATTGTCTTTGGTCTTAAGTGATCCTATCAAATTTGAAATGATCTGCATCTATTATGGTTTTGGCAGCCTCTCTCTGCGTTATCTATGGTGAGTCGATTAACCCTCTCTAAAGGCAGCTATCTTCTCTCTTAATTTCCTAAGTCAAACATCAGCACAAAATCACAAACCTGTATGAAGTTAAAAACCAGAAAAATTGGTATTTTTTTTCCCACATCGAATAATATTAGGAGAGACTTGCATTGTGTTTGTGCTGACATTTACCTGTATGCTTCTGCATCAATGAGCTGTGCTAATTTGCTTTTTTTGGTATTGGAAAAAAGCTGCTACGGGCACCTAATACACTGAAAACCCCTATTCCTTGACTTCTTTCCTGTTTGTCTTTTTGAAGTGGAAATCTTGCGATGTAAACTCAGAATCCTGTCCTGCAAATAGTATATCCTACACCCAAATCAAATTTAATATGCACAAGTGAGAGGTTTTGTACATGCACATGAATGAGCTGAGCTGAAGCTTCTTCTGAAAATACTGCGTTTTGAGTAGGGAAATTTAAAGGTTACGTTTCCATGTTGTTTCCCTCAGCTACATCTTTGGGAATTAAGTATCCATCTACTTAAACATCTAAACCGTCACATTTTTCAAGCTATGTGTTCTGATGGAGGTTTTTTAGGCACGCATAAGCAGCTGGCCCCAGTGGGGATATTGCTGACAGCCGGGCGCTGTCTGTGGAACAAAATAATTTCCATTTTAGTATATGAGGTCGTGCCTCTTTAGCCAGTTCCTTATTTCATGTATCTGCTGCTCAGAGAGCGCGCTTTCTACCATCTGGGTGGATAGTGTCGCACAGGTTTGCGCTGACATCCAGATAAGACAGGAAGGACCTGAGAGGAAAAAAAAAAAAGAAAAAAAGTTATTGACTCTGTTTTACAGAGGAAGAATCGGGCACAGGGTGAGCAGATGTCTTGTCTGCAAATAGAGTGGATGAGAACAGCAGAGCTGGAATAGGACCTCAATCATTTAGAAGCAATACAGAAGTCTTACCAGCACCTCTGTGTTTTTTCCTGCTCTCTGGGGGTGTCAGGGTTTCTTTCTTCAGTTCCACCATCGATATTTGCAAAGTCATCCTGAAGTACTCCATTTGGTGCAGTGTAGCTTAACTTTCCTCTCTGGTTTTACACTGAGCATCTCACACGGAGGTCCCTTAACATCTGGGCTTCCAGCTGGGAGACTTTCACCTCTCTCCCCCCGTTCCACACTTTTTTTATCGGTTTTATGATGAGATGCCGACAGCCGTGCCCGTTTGCAGTTAATTTGTTCTGACTACCAAGACGGAGACCAAAGATTTACGTTTCCCACACTGGAAATGCTCCTTGGTATCTTTTGAAACGTGCGATGATATTAGATTTCCTTCTAGCTGGTTTTTCTACTTAGAGCACGAGTGCAGGATTTCTTTTCAACAAGATATTTAGCATGCAACTCCCCTTTGTGTGTCCTTGTGTTGAAAATCTCCTTGGCTACTCACTAGATTAGGGAATATAAACTCATTTTCCTTCTAATCTTCCTCCTTTACTTGAGCTTTTGCTTTGCGCACATACTTAGTGCTTTTCTGGTCTTTAAAATTTAAGAATAAGAGCAGATTCCTGGGTATTCCTTATTTGTCTTTGATTAAAACAGGACTGCACGAATAAAGAGGCATCTTGTATATTAAGAACATAAGGGAAATTCGACAGTTCTTGGAAATTAAAACATGAAATTGAAATTAAAATCAAATTTCAATCTTTAATTAATCGGATCAAAGGGAAACAACCGAGTTGATGAAGGGGAGCCAGATTGTTGCATGACATCAAATTGCACAACCACTGTGCTGCTGCGGTTCTGCACGTTTGGGCTGGCCAAAAGAACCCCGTCCCCACCACCACCGGCCCTGCGAGCTGAACCAGCCCCATGCTGATGCAAATAGGAGTGGCTGCTTAATAGCATTTGAGGTTTAAAATCTGTTTAATTCCCTTTGCCTCTTCTCCTGCGCAAGTACAGCCGCCGGTGCTGTGTCGCTGCCAGGTGCTGAGCTGCTTCGCAGGCTCTCCCCTCTGAAGGCAGCTAAAAATAGCGCCGAGCCTTGCAGGATCAAACCTGGAGATTTGCAAAGCTGTCAAAGCCAGCCCGTGCCGCCGAGCACATCTAAATCCTCGGAGCAGAAGTTTCCTTTGGAAGTTTGCTGGCAGATGTAACAGAAATCCAGAGTTTCTCAGGATAACTTGTGCAGCTGGGGATATTTGTGCCGGTGTGGAGGTGTTAGTAAGGTGCTGGGCACCTGATCTGGGGAGCTTTACACAACCTCTGCGAATACTGAGTGGCTCCTACCTTCCTTCCAGGTCATTCAGGGTGTGGATTATCCTAGTTCAGATGTTCTCAGAAGAGCCTGATTTCCAGGTGGAAGATCAACAGGAGCTTTTGTCAGCCCTTCTTCCGCAGCCCAGCATAGCAACAGGGTTCTCCAAAGCAGTGACTGGAGCGATAGCACAGGTTTTAGTCTTATCTGCAGGATGTGGCACAAATTTCTTACTTTCAGGGCATCCTTGGGACATAAAATATTTCCAGAGCCACTGCTGATATGGGACTGCCTAATTCTCTACATTTTGTTTGCACACACTGGTGCTACTGTCATAAACAGAAACCATCGTATAAACTTTTTTCCTCTGTGGTCAGATTCGGTAACGTTAGATCTTGGGGAAGGAGGGAATTATTGACAATTCCAGAAAGAAAAGGTTCTCTGCCGAGATTTTCACACTTGCTTTCAAAATGTTGAGAAATGCACTGGTTTCTCTTTGCGTGCTTGGGTTCATGCCTTGATCCTTGATGTCTGGTTTTCCTCTCTGGGTCTTGGTAGAAATGCACTCTCATACCTTGTATCCACCATCGTTGTTGCTGTATTTTACACCATGTGTGAGGACACTGATTAGTAACCCTTAACTCCTCCTAGCGCTGACGACTGTTTTGGCCAACCTACTCCCATTCCATTAATGTGTTCACTTACCTCCCCACCAAGATTCATCCTCAAGGATTCAAATGACTTATCCATCAGCTCACGGAAGAAATAACGGAGGATAAGATGGCATTTTGTTGGATTACTCTTCAGTATCTTGAGGAACTTGAGTGCTTTCCTTGGTGGAGTTAAGTGAAGGATAGTGGAAAGGAATTGGATGGTTGTATTTCTGTGGGGAAACGCACAGTCCATTTTCTTTACATTATCTCCTCTGAGGTCATGAAAGGATGATGAAATAGGTCCCATGGGGTGTGTTTAAAGTAATTACACTCCCAGGTTATTTAGTGAGTGGGGTCTCCTACTTACGGCTCTGCTATTTAGAATTAAATAAATAATTTGCTTTAATAGTTAGTCTCCAATCATTGCATGAATTATGTTTGCCGCGCATAATGAGAAAATTGCACTGTGCGGTTTTAATGTGTATATTAGCATATTTATTGTTGGGCTAGGTTTATATTTAAAGAGCTGAGTAATCATCTAAAAATGTGTTAAAATGATATTTGAAAACTTTTTTCTGATGGCTTAGCAACCAAAACAAGATGTAATCTTCTGTTCAGTTCCACAGTACAGGCCAGAAGCTGCTGTTTTCTATCCACCAAACTGCTCTTTAAAAGTTGTCATGGAGGTTAATAATTCTACCCCTGGGGATCTAAGGTTAGGGATCTGATTTTTCTGCCAGTATAATAGAGTCTGCTTAAATTCATGGATTTAGCTCTGCACTGGGATCAGCAGAGAATATTCCCAAGTGTGTAATGAATTAAACCTGTCAACAGAGATCAATATAATTTTCAACGTGTGAAAGACAACTTCTGAAGGACTCCTTCCTATTTGCACTGAATTTAGATTTTTTTTATTTTTCATTTTACTATTTTTTTTTTTTTAACGACGCAGCAAAAGAAAGCACAAACTTGGTTATTTAACCCTGGACAGCCCGCTGAGAGCATGTCCCAACCAGGGGTAGCAAATGTTGTGTTGACCCTGTGTGTGTAAGCAGGTGTAAGCCTTTCCATGTGCTTGCTGTTCTTCCAGAGCTGTGGCAAACTGAATGAAGAGAAAGGACTTGTCATTTTCCAGGATACGCTTAGTTTCACTGTTTTCCTCCTAGAAACCTGGTAGATTGCTAAATGACCCTGCCAGAGCTTTTTTTCTTTACCCATCAAGGCTGATTTAAGCTCACCTGCTGCAAGCTGAGACCTGACACAGCGCACCGCTCATCACTGGGCTTAGCAGAGAGGAAGGCTGGGGCAGGGATGGAGGTTTCGCCATCATCTCCCCTGTTTGCTGAAGCCTCTGCTTACTGGCACTCAGACTGTGCGTGCCTGAAGCTGTGGGTTTCCTTGTATATGAACCCACACAAAAAATCAGATTAGTTTTCTCATTCATAGAATGTTACTAATGTATTGCGCTTGGGAGATCTCTCAACACCAACCATGTGGGGCTGTGCTGATTTCCAAGGATGACAGCCTTACGGTGGAAGAGCTGCGAAAAGAGGCAAAACAGAGACGGGGAGGTCACAGGTGCTCCTGGCAAGCACAGAATGAGTTGTATCAATACCACAGCTAATTGCCAGGACTAACAGTGGGGCATTGGGGGTGGCTCGATAATCTCTACATGAGAGCGTATATTGTGCTCAGGCTCCAAAAATGGGCTTCTTGGTACTCATGAACTTATGGAAGCAAAAAGGTGATGGAGCAGGGATTTCTTGAGTGTGATATGAAAGTGGAAATGTGCCACTGTCCTACTTCACATGCCTCCGAGCCATCCAGTAGCGCAGAACGGGAAGAAAATTATTCCTGTGTCTGCCTAAAGGGTGGAAGAGCGAAAGCGAGGGGCGTGCATGCTAACGTCATGATCTGGCTCACTGAACATTTCTATTCATGTCCCCTGGAAGGGATTGAGGACACAAACCAAATAATTCTTACTGATACAAGAGGTTTCAGTTTGTCTCTGGAAAAGTGACCTTTTGGATCCAGGGGACTGGCAAAGAAGAATTTTTGGTTGGTTCAGTGTTATCTGTATTTTCAGGGACGTAGGATGTTATGAATATAAACCTTCACCAAAATGAAATGAGCAAAGGCAGCAGAACAACGAACTTTCTAGTAAAGAACAAACATCAGTCTTAACACTAGAATGTGTATGCACACTGTGTTCTTGTTTATTAGAACTGTTTGAAATTGAGCATTTCTGTTCTGTGAAAGCCTAAAATTCCAAAATTCAATGAAAAATTAGAAATTGCAAATATAATTGAAAAAATATTTCCATGGAACCATAATACTTCTTGTTGATAAAGTTAAAACATCTCATTTTTATTTTAGTGGTATAGTAATACATAGTTTTATTTTACCTGGAATTCCAAGTTATTGCTCTGAGACACACACTCTAAGTTTCAGTCTGCTTAGAATAGATAATATAATAATAACTTGTTTCTTTATTTTTAATTGGTATTCTAATTAATCAGTTTAGTCATTGCTATTTTAATTGGATCAGTAGTTGGTTCTTGGTTTTTATGTGTGATTGGTATTCAGTGTCCTCTGTGACTGATGCCTAATCCTGTTAGGGTAGAAGAGAGGGACTGGTGTGAGGTTTTGTTGCTGCTTAGCTGCTGGGGTTAACGAGTGAAGAGAGCAGAAACTCTCATTTAACACAAGTCATTTAAACAAAAAATAACTGACCCATCCCAATAATACTTTAATAACCCCTTGAATTCATTGCTGCTGCTTCTCATTTGGTGCACAGATTTCTACCCTATAAAATACCAGAAGCATCTTAGTGCTTTGAGGACAGGAAGTGCACTTATTGAAATATTTTGTTCTGTGCCTGGTTTCAAGCCTTTGTAATAAAATGAAACAGGACCTGGCTATGAAGTGAATCTTAATTCAAACAGACGCATTTCTCTCTCAAGGAGGACACACTTTCCTGATCGGTACATGGGCTGTTTGAGCCTTTAATACCAGAGTTTCGATTCAGTGGTGGGCATTCAACTTTGAGAAGAACGTGAGTGAAGTTCCCTTCTGGTGGGTGTTGCCTGGCAGTGACGGGCTATGATGCACAGACCCTACTTTATCTCCTTTACAGAAAAAAATACCTCCACGAAATTCCTGAAAAACAGTAAATACATGGTAGTGCACAGTGTTGTCTTTAGAGCAGTGCCTCAGACTCACATCACCCTTTTAGAGATGGTGTTCCACATCTTTTTTTTCTCAAACTGAAGTCAAAGGATTGTAAACTTCTCCAACTGTGTGAAATCCAGCATGTAAAAATGTGTGATTTTACTAATTATTATGGATTTACAAAAAAAACCCCAGAGAGAGATGAAAATGATATGTACTCTTCTGCAAAGGAGCCTCATGTGAGGGAACCGGGAGATGTTATGACCATTAGAAGTGTTGGCATGTCCATGCTGCAAACGCACTGAGTTGCTAAGCAACTTCCAGAAATGCATTCATATCTTGGCATGTGGTCATTGATCCTGCAAAATTTTTCCTGTGTACCCAAGCAGTTCCATTAGATTTGACCTGTCTATCCATGGAATGCCTTTTACTAACCTGTTTGCAGAACCAGGGCCGTCTCTGCTAGAATAACTGGTGCTGGAAGGATGGGTGGTGGGTTTTGCAGCCCATGTCCTCTGAGATGTTTTCAGTGTGTCCCCGTGGTGCTCCGAAGGCACAGTTGCCCTCTTCCTCCCTAAAATCCTGTCCTCAATGCATGCTCTTAAGTGGCTTCATTGGTTTTTGGTGTCCTCAGCTCAAGGAGCACACAAGTAGAAGAAACCCAATTACATTTCAGTGATAGGTTCAGAGGTTGCCAGCGTAATCAGTTTGTACTCTGTGATCTTTGGCTGAAAATTACTGACTAACTGTCAGTCTGTCATCCTCTGCAGATCTTGGCAAATGCATTAATGTTACTGTTTAATATGTTGCTTATTCTGAAGTCTATTATAAGTTTCTATTTTTAAGGCTATTGAAATCAAACTAGATTAGCTAAAATTTAGACTACTGAGACAACTAAAAGAACATTTTATTATCAGTTATTACTCTAGCACTGAGCTTTTAAGATTCAATTACTGTTTTACTTTGCCGCTGACAGCTCCTACACCCTTCACCCATTCTGATTTAACTTCTCACCGGTCCCTTTTGGTTTTCCTTATCTGCCATGTATTGCTTCATAAATACTGAGGAGAAGAGCTTGCTTTCAGCAGATAGACAATAAGTGGAAGGAAACCCTTGGGAGTCTATCAAGTTAAAAAAGCACAGAAATGTAAGTGAGTTATTGGCATTTTGAGTACATACTTGGAAGGATAGGCATCACCATGTTAACAATTCGTTAATTAATGCAGGCAAAGTATATACGTTGGAAAGGACTTCTGTGGAAATCCTAAGCTTGATTTACTGCATTTTCTACCTAGCTCCTGGTCAGATCATGTATACCAGCTCCTGGTAGAGTCAATAATGTGTCTATGTCTGTATCAAGGACAGGATCATGCCCTTAGCCCAGAAGCCCCACACCAGAATGTTATTATTGGCTTGCCTGGGGCTCCCTGACCTTCCCCGAAGCTCTGCACCATGAAAGATAAATAGCTTGGTGTATCTAAAACAACTGAAAGAGACAAAATTCATAATACATTTTGTCCCACGTTCCGCCTAGTTTGGCAATAATCAGGGTCATGAGAAAGTTTTATACTAGCTATTCTTGTAACCATACTTTTTATATTAATAAGGAACAAAGAGATCAAGGTCCAGAGGGTATTCAAATCTGCTTGACCTCATTCCTTAACTGTGCCAGGATTCATTCTGGGCTACAGCAAGTACGAGAAAGTGAAGGACAGTTGGTGATAACCATCACAAAAAATTCTCCAGGAGCACCTGGTAGTCAATTCATCATGACAGGTGAATTTCACCCCAGTATCAAGTGTCACTACAAGCCCTATTCATCATTTATGTCTCAAAACACTGAATTTGGAGGAGGTAAGTTGTGCATAGGCATTTTGCTGGCTTGCTGCTCGGGATGGGTTTTGACCTACATGCTCAGAGTTACTCTAAGTAAGCGGAGTGGGAAGCGAGTGGGAAGGAAGTTCTCCTTGTGATAAGAGTTTCAGAGGTGACAGTTCAAAATGATGAATGGTGCGTGCTGCAAACAACCGAAGATTAATTAAAAAGAGAGGGTTAACATTCTGCACTGTTTCATAATGCTGACACTCTCCTTGAAATATATACAACAGCTGTGTGATGAAGTTCAGTGAGACGTCAGTAAATACCCTGCTTTGAAAAATGTAACTTCTTGATAAATATTGCATTAAAGAAGATGATGCTGTTGTCTGCTCGGTGTCTGTTGGGTAGCCTGGCAAGCAAATAATGAAATTATGTGCTGTATTCTCTGCGGGTGTTGTATCAATTAGGGCTTGGACCGTCTCCTGCTAAAGCCATCCCTTCCTTACTACAGCTTTGAGTACCCTTTGCTTTATACCATCTCCTTCTGTCCTGTCACCGTCCTTAAAGGAGCTCAGAACAGCCTTCTAGAGAAGCACGCTTTCTTGCCAGTTCTCCAAGCGTCATTTCCATCAATATCAAACTAATTAAAAGTTCAGCAATCAATATGCTAGCCTTTGTATTAGTTTCTCTTATCTATTTAAACCTGTGTTCTCTCTCTGTCTCTTCCTTTTGCCCATGAGATCTTAATTAAAGATTTTAAAAAATCAGCTGGAATCAAATAAGAGCAACTGAGCCAAAGTGAAAATACCAGCTCATAGAAATCCTAATTCAAGCTTGGAAAAAAATTGATGGGTTTGTTTTGGGGTTTTATTTGACCGCTTACAAAACAGTTCTTCTTCATCTCATCTTCACGGTGCTCTGTAGAAAGAGAAGCAGGAGCTCGTCAGTGCTGCCCCTGTGTGTTTCTTCTGATGCAAATAATGGCTTTGAGAGTGCTGTGGTTACCAGTATTCGTACCTGAAAAACACTTCACTGTTTGTTTCAGTGAAGTGGGTCTCGGAATGTAGGAAGTGATTTGTTTTGATTTAACAAGGTTGTCTAAAATGTAACAAACTCAAGTGTATCCGCAGAGCCTGTCAGTACCTCGCAGAGATGGGAAAAAAGAACCAAAAACACTCAGCTGAGTGTGGGAAGAGAACAAAGACGGGGAGATGGTGAGAGGAGAGCTGCGAGTGTACCCTGCAGAGAGTGAGAGAAGTGTGTCACGCCAAGGGACTTGTAAATTATCGTTGGTGCTAATTAGTGAATGGGAAATATGAATGGTTTTGCTGGTTTCTTAGCCTGACTCAAAAACACTTCCACAGGTTTTTGAACACTAGAAAAAACCCTCTTTGTATCTGTTGGACAACCTCAAGACAAAGTTGCTTCACAACTACCTGCCCTTTGAGATTTGAACCTAATTCCAAAAGTTTTCCATAGTCTTGGTGGTGCCTCACGCCACAGAAGTACAAGAGGTTTTAAACTGGAACAAGCATGGAGGGGACTTTTCCTGGAGCTGGAAGCTCTTCTCTCTGAGCTGTGCAAGATCTTGGTGGTTTCCCAAACCCCGACTTAGATGTTATGGAAACCTCTGCCCTGCGGAACAGCAGAACCATGGCAACGGGGTCGGATCTGCACCTCAGTTTCGAGTCGCCCCAGCATGAAGAGAGGATCCATGTAAATGCTCTTATTCTATTTATCCCTTTATTTGAAGAATCAGATCGCTTGGCAGTTGTTAATGTTTCTCTCGTCAGCTACACAGATACAGTGCCAAAACTGAAGTTTCTCCTCCTCCTGCTCCTTTTTTAACCTGTATTTTTTTATTCGTTGGCTGAAAGCAGTAAAAGGATAAATGTGTTGACAAGCAGTAACTCAGCAGAGAATAAAAGTGGGAAAGAACAGCTTGAAAGAGGTAATCTTCTCCTGCGTGAGAAGCAAATGCACATGGGAGCGAGAGATGAGCAGGTAATAAAGGTACTTTTGCTTTTAATGCATCCGGCTCCTGGTATGCAAGCAGAAATGAAAGGAGAGAGAAGCTATTTCTTACCTGGACAGAACAAACTTCTGGCAGCATGGGCTGCATACCCACAGTGCTGCTGAGTCTGCCACAGACTTATTGTTTTCTCAGTATCAAGCTATTGAGCGTTATCAACAAGACGTAGATGGAAGTCTTGGGTTTTGTGGTTTTTTTTTCTTTTTTAGTAGGTGTATACCACTGTGAAAAGCTTGCAATAAAACTTACGGCAATAAAGCAGAGCGAAGATGTAGATGCTTGACCAAGCGGCTCCATGAGGAAATAATGGGAGGGATCACACGGCTATGTGGGATTTTTCACACAGGCTGTT
Organism: Apaloderma vittatum; assembly: GCF_000703405.1. NCBI lineage: Eukaryota > Metazoa > Chordata > Aves > Trogoniformes > Trogonidae > Apaloderma > Apaloderma vittatum. The sequence continues at coordinate 87,148 of NW_009735667.1, read as the reverse complement.
TTTGTTGTTTTCCTCATAATTGCTAGGTGTTTTTTTTTCAGAGACAGACCTTTGGCATATGCACATTGCACTTACAGAATTATAGAATCTTAGAGTGGTTAAGATTGGAGGGAACCTTGAAGATCATCTAGTTCCAGCCACCATTATCCATAATGTCCCTGTTATGATGCTCCTTCTCTTTCACGTTCCTTCCCTCTCCACTTTCACTTCACCCTCAGGAAAAAAGGAAATAGAAATTGTGTCTCCTGTGGGCTTCCACTTCAGTTTACATTGAGGTTTTGCCCCACTTAACAGGGTGCCAGTTATGGTTGTGGGTGCAACTAGAAATGAGTATGAGCAGCCAAGCACACCCCAAAATCTCTGGAGAGATACCAGCTGGAATATTGACTTTAAAAGAAAATATTCATATTAGATGTTTCTGCCCACTGTGAGTTTGTGGCAATACCCAAGCCCAATGTATCTGGAAGTGGCGAGACCTAGTCTTTCCCAGTGTACCTCTGGGTGGTCTCAAAACCCAAATCCTTTTCTCACCCATAGCTGTCTTGCTGTGATCACGCCTGTTGCCCTTTTCTGGAGCAGGCAAGTGGTAGGAATTTTTTTTTTACTGTTGAATCACATTTATGAAGACTCATACTTGCTTTCTAGCTGCCTAGGCTGTGGTTAATAGCACTTGTTTGGGCTCTGAACAGAAGAATATTCAGCTTGAACCATTCTAGAACTAGAAATTAAATTGTAAAAATGCAAACCTCAGCTGACCAGCGTTTCCTAGACCCATGTTCTGCTCCCTTCTCTGACCTTGTCACACTTTCTGAGCTGGCAGGTAAGAAAACCGTTTCGCACATTACTTTTTTTTTTTTTCCCTCCTTTATTCCATTTGGTTTCTAAAGAGATTAAATTTCCTGCTCTAATATTTCCTGTTTCCATTGGAAATGTCGCCCTCAAACAACCTATAAACATAAATAACACAGCACAGAGACTGGAAATATATATAGAAATTCTGAGATGTATGTGCTGAAAATGGAACAAGAGAGATTTTTAAGAAAAAAACCCCATAAAACAAATGTAATCTCACTATTGATTTAGGATTATGCCGCCCCTTCTCCAAAGCCCACCAGGCAAAGTTTGCAGTTACGAATCTAATAAATTTCCACACAAATAAGTAATTGCTTGTAGACTTGACCCGTTTTGCGCCTGCAGCTTACTTTTTGTGGCACAAATGTAGCAGATGGTTGCAACGGGCACTCTCCTGGTGGCGTTGAGCTGCCGTCAAGAACAAGTACCCCGTGATTTTGCCGTCAGTAAGGCTCAATACACAGTGGCTTGAGACTATCATTCAGATGTACATAAAGAGTTTGCGCTGTTAAGGGTAAATACAACATTTCCAAAGAGTTTCAGGTGAGAACTGGGAAGGCGAAGGATTGTCTGAAGGGGAGACATTCAGATGTACATAAAGAGTTTGCGCTGTTGAGGGTAAATACAACATATCCAAAGAGTTTCAGGTGAGAACTGGGAAGGTGAAGGGTTGTCTGAAGGGGAGAAAGCTGCCCCTCTGCTGGTGGCAGGGGTCTGCTGGCAGCTGGAGAAAAAGGCATCAGCAGCATCTCTGAAGAGGATTCACAGGATTGAAGGTCTAGCTCTTCTGCTTTTAAAGGGAATGAAGATACGTTGCAGTTCTGTGGGTGCAGGTCTCAAGAGCTTTCCTAACCTCAGCAGGGATGGACAGCTGTGTTGTTTCCATCTATTCTTTGTTCAGGTCTTCGTTATCACTTGAAGGGTTCTGTTAGATGGGAGAGCCCAGTCTACAGCCTATGAGTACGTGAGGTCAACAAAATGAATGATTAACTCCTCACTATTTTAGGGGAAATTCAGATGTCTAAGAGTTTTCCGAAGGTTTAGGTATCTCTTATCCTTGCACCAAGTAGAAGTGTGACCTAGCAAGGCAGGCATCCAGCTTGTCCCACTACGATTTTCTTCTACTGGTCCTATTTTGGGAAAAGCCTGTGGAGTGCCTTGTTCAGAAGGCCTTTCCAAAGCTTATGTGGGTTTTAAGCCATCAAAATAGGGCATAAGTAAAACTTAAACAGCTCGTGGACTTCTGCCCAAGGGGGAATGTCAGAGCAGTAGCATTCAAATCTCCCCGTCTTGTTGGAGGGGCCTTTAGCTTGTATTCTGCTTAATAGCACTGGTGAAAAGCCAAAGAAATGATAAAGAAAAAATAATCTGACTGGGTATAAAATCAGCAAAAACTCTCAGTAATGCATGCAAGGCTTCTTTTCCCTGCTCTAGACCTTCCGTGCAAAAGACACATCAGCAGTTCATCTATGCTGAGCACCAGAGTGGAGCAGTGTGACTGAAAAAGTAGATAAGTTATCCCTTCTTCACTCTTACAATGCTGATATGGGCTGTCAGAGTGAGAATTATTTAAGGAGATTGAAATGAAGGGGGGAGAAAAAAAAAGGAAAAGGTGTCTAGCAAACCGATTTTATGTGTTTTTTAACTTTACTAGGACGGTGGACTTAAGCCCTTAGTAATTTTCAGTGGCTTAAATCTTTTCCCTGCTACACAGCAAAGCAAAGCTCTTGGCTATATATAAAATTTGACAGCTGCTCTCGAGCCTGTATCCATTGACAGCAGATCTGTCTCTTGCAGGTAGCTTCTCTGTTAGGAACTGATGCAAATCTTAAACTGATAGCAAGATGTTAAACCAGCAAGTTTTGTAGAAAGGATTTAATGAAAATCTTGAACGAAATCTGGAAATAATAAAAAAGTATTTATAAGCTTAAACAGGATCCTATGAAAAGGTGATAAGTATTGTGCAGTTTCTGCTAGATTGAGGGGTGTTTTTTTGCCGGCTTAGAAAGAGATACTATTCATCTTTATTTGTGCTACAGCTTCGATAGAATGGGCTTAAAAGGCAAGATATATATGAGCTGTGCTCAGTCTCCAGTAGCAATGACGGTTTGATTTTATCACTGCCAAATGCAATATGCAGTCTTGTGTTCAGCAATCCTCCAGAAATCGGGATGCATTTTAAATGTAGGAGTAAAGAAATTTTTTTATATATACTTTTTTTTTTTTTTTTGTCTATAAGAAGCAGCAAAGAGCCTGGCAAATGCTGTAGTGCTTACAGAACTTGATCATTACCTGGTGGTGCAGCTGTAGATGGGATTTGTGGTTATCTGTATGTATGACTTTGGGCGATGCAGAAATGTAGCTTCTAGTCAGCAGAAGGGCTGTGGTAGCTAAAATCTAACTTAGCAGCACGTGTATCCTTGGATTACTGTTGTACAGCCTTTTGGTTATATCAAGGCAGCTGGCATACAGGTAATAGCCACTGTCATGAATTTGAATGGGGTTATTGAATTGGTGCAAGCTACTGTAAATTGAGGTGAGCACAGCTTTTCAGAGATCCTAAGAGGGAAGGGAATAACTTGGCTATAAGAACATGTGCACATAGGTTTGGGAGGAAATTAGTATATTCCCATCCAGTTCCCTTAAAACTAAAAATCTCATCAGCTTTGCAATTGGTAAAGGATCCGTGTACTCCTGAGACAGCGACGTTAGGAATTGCCAAGAGAACAGCTCTGAGATAAAACATGTGGTTGTTTTTGAGACGTAACGTTGGGAATGAAGCAATTTGGATTCTGTTCTTGACTCCAGCCCAAACATTCAATTATAGAAAAGTTACTGTAAACCCAGTAAAATTTCCTTTATTTCAGTTTCATGGTACATAAAGTGGGAATAAGCACACAGGTTCTTTGATACTATGTGAAGTATTAAGTGACAACGTTATCATAGTTAGTCACTGGTATTTGTAGAAACCTTTGAATATGTAGGTGTGTTTCTGCTAGCTAATGTTGACTTTGTAGAACATAAGCAAATGAAGAAATAAAGAAAGGGAAATATCAACTTTGTAAGATATTACTGATATTTGCTTCCTCTCTCTATATATATGTCTTAGGTAATGCAGCTCAGAGTTTGGATTTCTGGGAGTAAATACAGGCTACCTCTGCAGCACCTGGTTTGCGTGGGTATTTTGGAGAAACAAACAAGATTTTAAATATATCCTGCTAAAAATAAAAACTATTGCATCACAAATAACTCCAGAAAGGCAACCGCCATATGTAAATGCATATATACACAACCTTGCAAAAGGAAATACTGATCAACCTCCCACTGTTTTAATGTATTATGACTCGCTGTAATATTTTGCGTATTTCAGTAATATGAGAAAATTATGTTTCACAACTTTTCCTGCCAGGAAAGTGCATTACATGCTCAAGTGAGTGAAAGATTTTTTTTAGCAAAGGCCAGATATGGGATAAATAATGTGTGCTGGAGTGTCTCTTCAACTATATGCCTTTAGAGTAGAGCAGGTTTAGGCAGAGAATCTTCTTTAGTGTCAAGGTCAAGAAAATCCTGTTTAAGATGGATATGGTTAAAAACTAGTGAAATCGGTAGAAAGAGCTTGAAGTGAGGGAGCCCACAGAGATCGCCTATTGCCAGCTCTAGAGAGAAATGTTTTTAGATGTTTTAGTTAAACAGGGCAAATAAAAATAAGGTTTTATGAGTACGACTCCTGTTGGTGAACCTTGCTTCAAAAAACTCACAATGTTTTCCCCCAACCTTTTTGGCTTCTTCATTCCCTCGCATCTTGGGGCAATGTTGATGGTGAATCCATGGAGTTTGTTTTTTTTCCCTTCTCTTTTCTGGGTGGTTTTGTACAGTGAGTGTAAGATCACAGTCCCTATAGCTGACACCGCGCTTTGCTTCCTCTGCCCTCCTTTACCCCGCTTCCAGATTTCACTTTTTTGGGGAAATCTCATTTGCAGAAATATGCTTTTCTTATAAAATGTTATTTGCAGGCCTGTTATTAAGCTCTCACTGCATTTGTATTTTTGACAGTGTGAACCAAATTGCTCATAATTCCATTATTCTCCATGTATCACCGAGCTGGGAGAGTAATTCTGGCATATGCTAATGCCCCTTGGTTTACACACATAAAATGCTATTCTGGTAACAAAGTAGTGAGTATGTTTTATAATGGGGTATATATCATTATAACTGGAACACTGGTTTTACAAAATATTTTAAGAGGAAGGTAAATTAGATCATGAAAAGTGCATAAGAGCTATAAATTATGCGGTAGCCTAAAGAATTATTATAAAGAGATTTGGTTGTGGCCTGATCCCATGAAACCTTTAACTGTGGCCATTACAATAAACTATATCAACTGTTCACAGCCACAGAAGATTTATTGCATCCCATGGAATTGTCACCTGAAACTTCAAAATTGCATACAGTGTGAAAATAATGGGCACCCCTAATTCTTGATGCAGGTGTTTTTAATGAGTGATAATAAATGGGAAATGGTGGTAGTTTAAGCTGGATTTTTTATAACTCAGTCTTTTGATATTCAAAGCATTTTTCCCTTAAGAGGTGCCTAGAATTTTTAGATGGAAAAAACTTTAATGTCTGATTGGGTTTGTGAAAGATGCTCTGGGGTGACACACTGAAGTACCATGAGATGGAGCAGTGTGTTTGGAACCATCACTATCATTGAAGTTCTTCCTTGGGTATTGCAAAAAAAACCTTCAGCTTCCTTCCTGAAAGAGTCTTCTCTTCATTTTTCACTCTATTCTCATTTTCTTCCTAATTTACCTATTCGGTTTATCTTTTGACCTTCTTCAAGCTTATGCAGCCAAACGCTTCCCTCAGGAGGATTTCCTTTGGTCTCTCTTCATGGACCTCCCTGAAAATTTCTTTGTTAGATCACATCAGAGCAGCAGGACAGGAATAGTCTTTAGAGGAAACTCTCAGAGAATTTGCAGCACTTTTGTTCCTTCTCCCTGCTGGAACGGGGCAGCAGGACAATCTTCCAAGCCCCATCAAGAGATTTAAGTCCCCAGAAACTGAGCTGGAGCCATGCAGGAGGTGCCTGAGGGACTCATCACAGCGTGGTTCTGCCCTTTTACAAACTTGATTAGTTTTTATGCTGATGAGAGATGAAATCACAGATTATAGTTAATGATGAGCTCTGTCATGGAAAACGCCCATCAAGGAATCTGAAGAAGCAACTGCATTTATTTCATTTGTGAGCTGCAGCCGTTTCGAATTGTAGCTGGTTTTAAGATCTGCAGAACCCTTCACCACTTCAGAAAAACATCGTGATCGAGTCTCTGCGAGTGCTCTGGCACTTGGGGTGAAATTTAGACTAACTCCTCTAGATAGCACGGCGAGGAAACACTGCTTATAAAAAAGCAGAGGAAAGGAGAAAATGAAGTATCTTTGAAAGAAATGAAATTAGATAACGATTAGGCATTACCCAGATCATTAATTTCTGGGCTATTTTTAGGGAAGGAGAAACCCTGCAGAAATGAGCTGAGGGGTTGTGCTTCTCCCCATAGTTTAGATCTCTCTGAGATTCCCAAACCCTCTCATCCCTATTCCCCAACCTGGGGCCAGCAGCCACGATCCCTCCAGGTGCTTCGGGCTCCCTTCGTGCCTCTGTGAGTCCAAGAAGTTGAATCCTCAAGTCCCTGTAAGTTAGTCACAAGGAATTGCCACGTTTGCAACTCCACGATGTGGCTTTTTGTCAGCGTAGAGCAGTTTCAACGTTGCTTCTTGATCATCATCACAGCGGTAGAAAGCATTACTTTTTTTAAAGATGTCTGTAATTTTAGCACAGCTGAATTAGTGCAGAAATGGATCGCAAACGAGCAGGCTGTGCCAGGCAGGGAGCCAGCAGCCAGCTGGGCTCCTCAGGGGCATGTTCTCAGCAGCATCCAGAGAGGGTCAACCTTTTGGGCATCCTGTTGAGAGACCAAGCGTTGCTGCAGACTCTGAGCACCTCAAACGGTGCTCGGTGACCCCAGAATATGGCTGCAGACCCTGGCTCCAAGCAGGTTAATTCTCACATCCCGGTGAAACGTGCTGGGCACCCCTGTATGAGCTGCAGGGCGCTGTAGATGTTACCTTTGGAAGGAGCTTCCCACCAGCATGCCTGCGTTTCACTGCAGGACTGTGTCCTTTCAGATAGGACACCCTGAAATCTCTATCATCTCCATGAGAGAAACGCTTCTGTTTATTATACCTATTATTTTTTTCTCTTAGGTAGGTGTAGTAACATCCCATTAATTTCAGCGATGATTTTTATACTACTACAAAATAGGAATGAGGTACAATCCGGCTTTCTAGGTGGCTGCTGTACTTATTCTCCTTCCTTTGACTCTCAGGCCTCAGAAATCTAGGGGGAGAACGATGAAAAATTAATACTACTGCCCATCTGCAGCTGTTCTTGGCGCATTAGTGTCAACAAGAAAGCAGTCCCGTGCCCTTACAAAAAACCCACAACATTTTCTGCATGTTATATACCCTGTGACAGTCTGCACAAACTTTCTTTTGAATGCGTTTTGTTGTTTGTGCCGTGTGACAGCGTTGCCAGCTCTAGGGATTTTATCATTAGTCTCATGACAGGGCTTTTTGGTGTTTTTTTTTGTTTTAGAATTTTTTCTGACAACAGTGTTACATGGCTTTTGTCAGTTTAGCCTAGTTTGATGCTTGCTGATAATAATTATACTAGTAGTTAACCATACTTTTATGCAATGGCTATAATTTGTCCGTAATTATAGCTGGAATGATAGGAATACATCTCCACTTTTAAAGGAAAATAAAATTCTAACCTTCACGGTACTGGGGAAAAGAGTTTGAATATGTTATTTTCAATAGATTAAAAGCTGGAGGGCTGAAATTAAGCCTTCAATTATATTAAAGCCTAATCTTGTGATACTAAATCCTTTTTTTATGTTTTGGGGATCTGACCTGTGATTTTTGTGTGTCTGGGGCTGACAGTATCAATGACATTACAGCAGCCCATTAAGCCAGTGGCCTTTGGGCACTGACCTTTTCATCTTTAATGTTAAAGGAATTTATGCAGGCAGAGTCTGGGACAAGTATATTTGTTTGCTTTCTCGTTTTTCACCAGCTGGCACTAACATAAATTGTTGGTAGTTTCTGGGTGTTCAGCCTGGTGCTCATGGCACACCGTGGCTTCTACAAGCCCTTCGCTATGTGCGTTTGCTGCTTCGTGATGCCACCACGCAGCAGTCCTGGGGTCCATATTTCACTCTAGAAACAAACCCGGTGCATATAAGGTGCCTGTCGAGGAGCTGGAAAGGCTGGGAATGTTTCTGTAGTGATAAAGCAGGTGAAGCATCAGTGCCAGCCGTGCAGACACAACTCCACCGTCCCAGCGGCACAGAAAGTCCTAGAAGACAAGGGTGAGAAAACGTCGTGTATTTTTGCCATATGTCATTACTAAGCCAAGTTCCTTAAAAGGTGGGAAAAGGCTGGTGAGTCACTTCCTAAAGGTGATGGTCAGGTTTTGCAGAACCAGGCTGGTTTGTCCTGGTACTGTGTGCCCAGCTGGCTCAGCTCTGCTGATGCAGTAACAGCATCTGGTGGATGGGCTGAAGGGAGAGGTTCTGCATCAGCTCTGGCGATGACTTAGTCCTTGCTTCTGTAAGTGTCCTGAAGCCTGTGGAGGCTGCTGGCTAATTATAAACAATAGTAATGTGAGGCAACAAAAGAGATTAAGGCCTTCAATTATTCCCTTTTTTATGATTTGTATGAAAAAGTCTCAACAAAATAAAGAAAAAACCTTTCTTCTTTTTATGGTGTACCTGCCATCCTGAACACTTATGATCCAGAAATACTTCCTGGACATTCTTAAGCTTTACCCTCATGCAGATTTAACTCTTCGCTTCAACTACTGAGTCCTCTTGCGGTTTTAGATTGCTTATTTGATCTTTATCCTATCTGAGCTGGAAAACATGTTCCTTTTGTGAGTAATTTGTTTTAGCCAGTGCACATGACTAAGAAGTGAGCTCAAATGCCTCGGAGGAGCCAATTCTTCCTAATGTATATATTGGATGCCACATATTTCCTCTTTACTCTTTAGACATTTACCATCCAGTCGTATATAGGGCAATGCTGTAAGTAGAAAAAATGCTTATAAATGTGTCATTAAGTAGAAGAAAAGCCTCCAGCTAGTTTTAGTGGTGACTTAATTAATTATGAACAGCAAAACTGCTACGTGCATTTAGTCATTCCTCTTGCATAGCAATTATGTGTATTATGAGCCTTTATCCCTGCTTTTTGCGTATGGACAGTCAAATATCTGTATAATCTAACGTTAATTACATATGTATGAACCCTTAGTGTATTCATCAGTATACATCAGCTAATTAGGGCTGTAGATTGAGTCTAGATACTCTTTGCTTCTTTTCTATCAGAGCTGCCCTTTCACTCACATCTCCCTCCCAACAGCAATGGGGAAGGTTGAAGCTGGTCCAACCCCCAACTCCCTGCTCCCCAGAAGAGAGGAGCATCATCACCATCCACAAACTCCTGTAGATAGCAGCCCAAGCAGACTGCAACACATCTTTACAAACTTATCTGTCCAGTAGTTCCAGGGAAATCACAGTTGCTCTTTCAAGTGCTGGTGGTGGAGCAGAAGATGAAGAAGGCTGGAGTATGATATGAGCCACTCCTGACACTTGTCAAATCTAATTTTCTGCAACTGGCCATCCAGTATCCATGGAGCAGGTCACATATCTGGAGGGAAAAAGAATTATCTGGATTCTGAGCTCTGAGGAAGGCAGCAGCTCAACCATGACATCAAGATTGCTTTTCAGCCAGCTTAAAAATATCATGTAGGAAAAGGCCCAAGGTAAAATACTAGAGCAGAGAGATAGTCTGGTGCACCTGGAGGAGAAGTTGTATCCTGGAAGGTGCGAGTTAACCTCTCTTGATCTCCTCCAGCACAGGAGAGGGAGCAGCTTGAATTGCAAGAGGAAAACACACCAAAGGTCACCTACACCTACAACCTCTTGACTTACCATCAGCCAAATTTTGCAACACAGGGCGCAAAAACTGGTGCTGTGGTAGAACAATGTTAGCCATTAGGGGGCTGGTTAGCTCAGTCGGTTGAGTGTGGTGCTGATAACACCAAGGTTGCGAGTTCGATCCCTGTTCAGTCCCTATGTGTTTCCTGATCTAGTTGAGAGGCGTCCATGTCCATGACAGGGAGGTTGGATTAAATGATCTCTAAGGTCTCTTCCAGCCTAGGCCATTCTAGGATTCTATGATTTGCAGCTTTGGTGAGGCGACAAAGTCTCTGCAGGTGGTTTTGGTGTAACCACACAAGTAAGTAAGGCTGCCATGTGAGATGGGGACTGCTCTGCTTGTTGCACACCTTCCAGCTCTGAGGCTGCAACGTTACAGCCAATGCCAAGTGGGAACTTTCAGAAGCAACTTGTTAGAAAGGATTTGGGGCAAGACTACACCTCTGTCTCTTTATTTCTAGAACACTCTCTGTCTCTTAGACTTCCCCCTGTTTATGGTTGTTTCTAAATTCTTAAAGACTACTCTGAAAAGAAAATCATTGCGGAAAGGGGTAATTGAAATTTCCCAGAGGGAACGCTTTAAGGTGGCAATGACAAGGGTTGGCCAACTCTGCTGCGAGGCTTCCCATCCCGTTGTCAAAGCTGGTTAACTAAAAGGCTTTCTCCCATCGTGGACTGTCAGGCTGAATTTGTCATGGAATGTGGCGGTGAATCAATGAACTGATTAGCAATTGTTGAGTGGAGTATTTTTGGAATTAACGCTGGTATGATTTCTGTGGCTTTGCTTGTGTTTTTGAACGTAAAGGACGGTGATCAGGCCAAGTATAAATAAGAATAGCTCTCGCAGTTTCCATGCCTGGATTTACACCAGGGGAGGTTTTGGCCCACCATGAAGCAGAGGAGACCTTGGAGTAGAAGGCTTTGAAATAAAGCAAATCAATTGCCCTTCCTTCTCTTCCTTTCTCTTTTCTGTTTTAATATTATTGATGAAGTGACCAAAATGGTATCTGGGCATATCTGAAAAATCAATGAAAAAGTAAATCTTAAAAAAAAAATCAATTGTCCTGCAGCATGAATTTAAATGTGACCTGTTTTTGCTATACTGTGTATATACTACATAAAGTACCTGGCTGTCAAGAGATATATTTTGCTTTAGTTCTTTCAATTGAATTTTTGTAGGAGCTAATTTCTTAAGAGAGGAAGAGGCTGTTAATTTTAGTTTTTCCAGCAAAGATCCCAAATCCAACCTCTCTGCATCAGAACTCTTCTGAACTTTTGAGTCCTCTGAGGACTTCAAAAAGCTTCCTAATTGCCTTCAGTTAGGTAATGGTTTAACCAGCTTTATTTAGATTCTCTTCCTGTCTGTTCTTCCCAAGCTTTGTTCTCCTTTTTGACTGCGTCTCTCAGACCGATGTGCAGTATCTTATACTTCATCATACCATTTTCCTTTGGCTTAACATTCTAGTTTCTGTGTCTTTATCATTAATGGGCAGGTGCGCTCATGTTACATGCAATCTCCCTCTGATTTCTGCTCCCAATTCTGCTCACAGCTGTTGCATCAGGGGATGCTCAGGTAGATGGCTTCCCCTGCACCCAGAGCTGCTTCTCCCCCATCACTCACCTCATCCTCTTCCTCCCCCTGAAGTGATGTATACTACAGACAAGGCAGGAACGAGCTCGCAGGCGGTCCCCACTCTGTCCGCTGTGAGATGCTGCTCACTGCCAGGTGCACGGGGCTACCCCGGCACCATGCAGAGCCCCAGCTGATGCTCGAGGGCTTTGCTGAGCTTGCCATGGGGTGAGGAGGACTGGTAGAATCTGGTGACCTACATAGATTTACCCCCATACAGAACTGTCCTGTGGAGAGTCATCCCCATGTAGAGTCATCCCACAGAGAGCTGATCCAGTCTAGAGTTGTCCCCACATAGAACTGTCCTGCAAAGCTTTCTCCTGCAAAGATTCAGCTGCCTGGGTTTGTGGGAACGCACGGAGTCATCCTGCAGAGTTGCAGAGAGTCTTCTCCACTGAGAGTTGGACACAGAGAGTTGTCTTAGACCTGCATATATTTCCTGCATTTTTTAAAAATTTGAAAAATTGCATTTGGATGTCATAGTTACGGGGTTTTCTTGCTACTTAAATCAACACAAATGTTTTGTTGATCCCAGGTTGCGTTTTAGGAAGCAGGGAGCAACTCTGACCCTGCAGAGTGTCGTGGTTTGAGTGAGAGGGTGCTGCTAGGTACAGCTAAAGGTGCATTGACAAGCCCCTTCTGCTGGGGCATGACCACAGGGAGCTGAATAGAGCCCATAAACTTCTCTTAACGATCATCAAATAGTCATCATTTGTAATGGCTTTTTATTGCTGGTCTACAGACTAAAATTTTTCAAAAGTAAGTCAGGCTCTTGAGCCTGGGCTTCAATGAGTTGCTTGGATATAACCTCCATAATTCTCAAGGGTCATTATTTTAGAGGTGTGAAGTCACTGCAAATCCAGCACATAAATGCTTGTAAAGGTCTGCCCTAGCATCATTTTCAAAGACACTCAAGTGCTGGAGTGAATTATACTGATACACTGACAAGCAACACAGCTCTCCCCTCTCTCCCATCCCCCCCCACCTAATAAAGAGAGCCATTAATTTTCACAGGCCAGTTTGTGAACCGTAGTCTCCTGGGAGCTGCTACACGCCTGCTTTCTGGGAGCAGAAAGCAATGGGGTGGGTAGGGTGGCGAGCAAGGTACAAGAGTTGTCTCAGCCCTTGCAGTAAAATCAGCCACCATACCTGAGCCCACACCAGAATATCATGCTGGGGAAGTGTTTACCCTGTCTAGACACCATGGACTGTAACAGAATGTGGGAGCTCTCCTATTGCATCCCAAAGCAGTCAATTCCTTGGCAAAATTTAGTCCTTCTATTACATCCTGGCAGCTTCTTCCTATCCCAAATAGCCACGCCATCCTTATTGCAACAAATGGAAACAAGCATCCCCAAAGCGGTACAATTTTAATCAATATCTGGAGTCACGTCTACTTGGAACTACAAGCACAGTCACAAAAATGTATTAAAAATAATGCATTCTTTGTCAAGAGCTAAGCCAAGCAACACGTGATTATAATAGAATGACTAACTATTGTAATTGGGCATTGTATCACATTGTAAGGCTTTAATTTAAGAAAACAAGCAGCAATTCAATAACAGAGATGCTGGTATTGCTTTTGAAACGCTTTCATGCCTGAAGGATAAGTAAATATCTTAAAAGAATTGTGGATTATTTTCCTTAAAATACCTACAACAAATGGAGGAGCAGGAACGGCTGGGGTTTTAAAAAAGCCCTTGGTCAGGGAAGGGATCCTGTATCTTGCACCACCCAGGGAGAGTTGGGCTGTGATTGATGCAGAATGGGCAGGACTGAGGCCAAATGCCCCTTCCCTGACAATCAGCTGGCAGAGCTCATGTAGTCATACATAACATACATAATATTATATTCTTCTATACCTATATCTTCTATATCTTGGGGAAAAAAAACATTTTTTAGAAGTTGTTTTTGAAAAGTAAATCATTGTGAGCAACAATGCACTGCTGCTTCTCTAGCAAACTGGAATACTTGTGTTGGTGTTCAGCATGGCCGTTGGTCTTTAAACACCTTTGAGTTCAGGTTTTATGTTGTGGATTGCCTTTACAACATGTTCATCACCTCTGGGAAAGAACAGATGGATGGCACAAAATTTGAGGCAGGTGTTTTTATCTCAGAGAGATGAACGTTGAGCCCTGAGTGCAGCCACTATGGCCCAGCAAAAGGACAGCCTCAACTAGGCCATTCCCTTTTTCTCCTGTGTTAAGACCCATAATATCTGGTGAAGCGAGGAGCTGTGAAGCTCTAAGTGATGAACAATGCTTGGCATAAGTAAATCAGCCCCCATGATGCTTTAAGGACACTGTTGATGACGACAAGTTGAGGTAAACTCGGCAAGGCTCACTTCTCCTGACTAGGAGCTCGCATCGTGCTTTTTAGGGCTATGAACTGGAAAATTAACATGAGGTTTTACAACCTCCAGTTGTGCTTGGAAATGGAGGGCTGTAATACGCTTCTCAGAAACAGCTATTTTTAAAATTATGCTTTAAAAATATCGATTTCTTCAAGAGAACTTTTGATGTCATATTGATGATTTTTGCCCTACACTTATTCAAGTGGATAAATATTTTTTACAGAGTGATATGATATTTTATGATGTCACATTTAAACCAGTACTCCCCAAAAGCATCTTCAGAGCAGTGTGAAAACTGTTATTACTATATAAGCTATTCACTTGCACATATAAATCTACCTTCCAAGTTAGTTTTTGGTACCCTGATGAGCTCCTGCAGCATTTAATTTCTTTCTCAGTCTCAATGTACCTTAGTTTTAATTGGGAATAGTAAATTATCATGGTAATTTGAGATATTCTCAGGTAGAGATTTACAAATAGCAGGAGGTGATCAACATTGTTTATTATTCACTGCTCGGAAAGAGTCCTGGGAAGATGACAGTATGAGGAAAACCGAAGAAAAGCAAATTATATGTTGCATGTGAATTAGAAATGTGAAAGCTAGGAAAACATCTTATAAAGGCATCTGCTTTTACCAGGGAAAGGGAATGCAACAGAGACACACAAAGCAGAGAGGAAAATAACAAGCACAAGCTTGTCCTCATCCTCCACTGATTACCAGTGCTTTCTCTGATGGCTTCCTGCATGATTTAATTTCTTCCACCACTGATTATTTCAGCAACATGCCTAAATCTAAAGCATTCTTCTGTCTTCAGTGAGAAAAAATGGTGAGTCTTGGTCCCAATTGCTTCTGATGCGTGCTTCACTCTGATTTTCTGACAATATTAATCTTTTTTTTACCCTGCAAAAAATATCCACAGTTTATGGGTATGGCATGAAAACGAAGGGCCCAACAGCCTGTTGTTAATGACATGGAGTCTGTTATTCCACCTGCTCCTGAGATGTTTGTTTTCATCTTTTTTTTTTTGTTACTGAACTAGAAGGGGAATTAAAACTTTCACCATTTTCCACTGACTTTTGATTAACAGTTATTTCGCTTTGTTTGCCACGTTTGCAGTTGTACGTATCCTGCAGCATTTTCCCGAAATTTTTTTTTTCCACCTCTTTTCCTTCCTCACCGATATCACCCAGCTTGTCCACCTGTTTCTTGTACGCAGGAAAAGCCTGGTCTGCCTTGCTGTCTGCAAAATCGTGGATTGTGGATTGTGGCTTTCCACCTCCCAGTAATTTTCTAACAAGCAAATGCGCGGGTGCTGGAAACGATTTGCTTGACTCCAGTTGCTGTTGTGAGTTTCTAACACCGGCCAAGATCTCCAGAAAGCTTTGCTATTCTTCTCACTATCTCCTGAGATAATCCACATTTAGCCTTTATCTTCTGGAAGCATTTTAGCTGAGACTATCAAAGGCTTTTTCAAAGTCAATAAACTTAATGATGATGGGTGCGCAGTTCTCCTCCGAAACTGTCTTGTTTTTCTTTCGGCTGCTCGTGTGTCTCTGGTTTCATGTGCGATAAAAACACCCTCTCACGAAGTTTTGTCTGATGCTGACAGTAGGTCTATGGTGCACCGATTGGCACAATCTGTGAGATCACAATGATTTTGGCAGTTTGGCAATTAAAGCCTTTTCCCAGTTGCTTGTAACTCCAGGTCCACTTGAGCTGCTTTAATAGCAGCACTTTTTTTCTTACATCCTCCTTTTAGGCACTATTTTGCCAGCCCCAGATAATTGCTGCTGCAGCCTCTGCCTGCCTGGAGAAGGTTCCTCCACCTGCCCTGTTGTTGAGGGTATTTTTGTGTCCACACCGTTATCTGCACTCTTAGTCCTTGGCTTTGGTCTGTGAGAAAACTTTTGAAAATACTCTCCCTATTTCACTAGTTCTTTATCCACCCTGGTGGCATCTACCACAGCAAACACCTCACTGTAGTTTTTCCTCCATTCATGACATTTTTTTTTTAGTCTCTTTTTTATTCGTCTTCCGTCTATTAATTTTTTTTACACTCAGTTTATTTTCTTTTTCTCTTTACTTGTAGCTCACAGCAATCTCTTTGATCTCCATGTTGTTGGGGAGGAGATGCAGTGAGCTGCCTTCCCAGCCCAGCATGGGAGGACGCCATTCCCACCAGGATGCCCACTGCTGCGGCATCCTCCTGGACAAAATAGACTTTATTCTGCTGAACTAAGCCAATAAGAATAGCCAATAATTTGGGGGCAGGATAAAGAAGGAAATTTACTGCTTTTTGCATTAATTCTTCTTCAATTAAACCATAAATGGAAGATAAACAAGTGGAAAGTTTTGCCCTTTTGTCGCTAACATTTGCTTCACCCTTGGAACCGACACGGGGATGAGTTTTACTGCTTTTCTGTGGTTAAATGTTCTCCATCCCAAATAATGATGATACTGCCCAGGAGGATGTAAAAAACTTTGGCTTCTCCTCCTCCTCTGCAGCGGGCGGCACGGGGCAGTCTCTGCTCTGGGTGGTCACACTGCAGCACTGTTTCTTTTCCCATTAATCTGAGATTTAGGCAAGTTGTTATGGCCTTTCTCTCCAGGGTCAATGGTATAGATTGTCTTTTGCATGATATTTTAATTTTTTTTTTATTGATGTAAATAAACATTTGTCAGTAGGACCCACGTTTATCTATTTGCTGACTCCAAAACGGAGGCCAGGATCTTCTATTGTTTTGTGACTCCAGCCCATGCCTAACTCTTCAGCTGGTCAAAAGCCACTCATAAAAATCAAGCTGGATTTTCCTTCCTATTTAAAGCTTGTCCTAACAGTTCCTTGATTGTTGTTCTGGGTGCCTGTGAATGCAAATGAGCAGTTAGACATTTTGATGCTTATTATCGTATGCTGGTCTACTAATTTCATGCAAATTTTTAAACCTGTGTGGGGAGATTAGTTAAATAGTAGCAGATGCATTTTTATATGCTGTGTTATGTGCTTGATTTTTTTTTGAAAATCAAATATGCCTAGTGTGAGAACCGCAATATTTAAAATTCCCTCTTTGTCCTTTTTCGAATGCTTGAGAAGTAAATTTTTGGTACATGACCTACAGTAACTGTGTCAGGGATGACCTAGGATCACTTTTAGGCAGAAACACTGACTGGTTTGGTGCAGAAACGCTTTGGGATCCTATTCTAAAACGTCCACAGAATATATTTATTCTGAGACGAAAAATGAGAAAAGAAGAAATGCATCTGAAAACTGCTTAGCATAGAAACAGTAATGATGGGAATGACATTGAAATCTGTGCAGAAGCGTTTAAATAAGGGAGTGGTGACAGGACTAAGTGGCGTGTCCTGGTCCTGTGGAAGTCGTTGTGTTTTGGGGAAACCTTTTGCCCTTGACACTTATTGTTTTGCTCATTTTTAAAACAAGCTCTATTACCTGTCATATGTTGATCTTGTGGTAGTAAGGTGATATAGTTCCTGAGGAATTCCAAAGTTAATTGTAAACTTAACATTTCAAAGCTATCGATACAGACACAGAACACATAAACATCACTTTTCTTGCTGCTAAGGCACACCCTCAGAGCAAATTTCAGCACCTTCATAAAAATGCTGGTAGAAATTATTCAAAGCAAGTAAAACCATCGTTTTTCTCCTGAAAACCATGAAATACACTGGTATTTAGGCAGATGCTTCTTTTGTTTAAAATCAGCCAACCAACCAAAAAATACAGAAGATAAGTCCTTCGAACATTTGATGCCCTGGCTTGAGACAGTTGATCTGCAAGCAGGGAGTGAAGCTGTTTTTTGTCCTTTAAGACAAGGGCTTTCTGCTGGAAGTGATGAGGGCTTAAATGTGACTGGGGATGAGATTTTGCCCAAAGTAGGTCAAGGGAAGAAAATCTTTACTGTCTGCCTACAGCTCGACTCATCTCCGGAACAGGAGAAACCAATGAGAAATACCAGCTTGTGGCCCAACAAACACAATTATTGTGTGCTGTGTCTTCATTTGGATGCCACGCTCAGTTAATAACCAGATCTCCACCATACTTCTTTATTGCTTAGGCTGAAGGAGAAAGTAATTAAACTTAATAGGTATTGCCCTTGCTTTAAGGCCACCATATATTTGAAGGTGCCAGCTGAAGTAATTAATACTAATAGAAGTCATGAAGCCTAAACAAAGACATTTGTGTGCCAAGTGATCTACAACGTGTATTTTTGGGAACAAATTATTTATATTTTTACACGTCCTTAGGAACATAAACCTTCATGGACTTTATTCCCTCTCAGATTTGTAGGGAATTTTTTGTGTGTGTGTCTCTGTATGCCACTTCTCCTCAGGATTTCTTAAGGAAGGCTATGACTTCACCATTAAGTTGTATTTTTTTTAAATGTTAACACCTTCTATTTTGAATGCAAGCGGAATTTAAAATATATATTTGCATTGCAAGTTCTAATAATGCTGGGCAAGCATTGGGCATAGCTAACTGACTGTATGGCTCTTTGATATTCACAGAGGGAGGAGATTTGTTTTATCTTTAGAAATATGATGATGTCAGGGTCTTAATGCGGCACCAATATCAGCTCAGCAGAGGCATGAGTACAGCTTAGCTGCTCTCCTTGAGAAAACTATCAGTACCCTGTTCCGAAGTAGCTGTATGATCTTTGAATCATGACAGACAAGGTTTTAGTTTAGAATTAGCGTCATGTTTTCCCATTATAAATCATCTTCTACTTACCTGCCAGTCAAGCTCGTCTTGGATGGCTGCTGCATGGGAACAGATCAATTTCTGCATAGAAGTAAGATGGAAAGTGCTCCTAATTGTTTTCTGGGGGAGCCATTAGATCATCCAGGTGAATCCTAAGCCTGTACAACCTTGGTGTATTTTCATGAATAACTCGTTTCAATACTTCAGTGACCTAATTATTTTAGTTCTTAAAAAATTAACAAGTTACTTCAACTCTCACCAACTTCCCAAGGACAAAAAGCCAACTAGGTGTATCTATTGTCTCTAATGTCAGAACAATGTCAAAAGACCAACCTGCCAGGTGCAGAACTCCCTCCTCGCCTTCGCTTGCTAGTGCTGAGCAAAAGAGAAACAGCACAAAGTCAAGGTGTGCGAGCGGGAGGAGAGGAAAACTCTTCTCTGCAGCTCTGAAGCTCGTCTTGGAAACTCTAGCCAGCAAGAAGCAAAACATCTGCCTTCGGTTACAAACTTTAATCAGTGCTAGGAAGCTTTATGTGTTCTTTCTGAGGTTGAATTTGTCCAACTTCCAACACTAAATTGTCATTATACCTTTCCCTTAATGTCAAATGTTCTGAACATCCTCGTGTGTGAGTGTATTTGCTGCTGCTGTGTGTTGCCCTTAGGCCAACCCGACTAGCTCAGCTCAATGAGCTTCACACAGAAATAAGGTGAGGTTTATTTTTCAGCCACTGGGTACATTCTGGGTCCTTCCTGCAGTCTCCACATCCTTCTTGTATTCTCTTTCCAATACCTCCATGCCCAAGTGTGAACCCAGAGACCATTACACAACATTTAACAGCACTTTTGCTCATATTTCTGTAGAATAATATTCTGTAGAAGAATTGTGGACAATATTACCAGTGCTTTCTGACTGCTGAGGTTTTCAGGGAACTGGGTGAAGACAGTCAAGCCCCCACTGGAGGAAACTTTGTGACAAATGCCCTAATGTTATTTTAGGGAATATGTTCGCTCTGAACAGATATTGACAAAAAGGCCATTAAAAATCACTAGGCATCAAGAAGGTTACTGAAGGAAAACAAAGATCTATTGATTTCTTGCTTTACAAATATGCTATTTATTCTATTTAGCAGTTGCAGTTTTGCTGTGGTATCTCTTGTGAGGGCAATTATCAAACTGGTGGAATTAATTATGCAGCCAGGAAAATCCTAGAGAGATTTGTAGGAGGAGAGGGAGAGAAGGAGCAGTCCCACAGCTGCTGAGGAGCAGCTCACCAGCGGTGCTGGGCTCCATCATCTCTCTTTGATGTCCAAGAACCTGATCCAGACCTATTACTGTGAAAATCCCTATCTGGAGGTGTCACAGACTGCCCTTGCTTACCCATGCACTTGCAAGTGGGTATGTGGACACAGATTTGCGTTCCCTCCCTGTTTATGAAAAGAAAGAATGAGACATTCAAGAAAACACCCTGCTAAGCAGTGGAGTCTGTTCCTGTTTTTCTCTTC
This sequence comes from Apaloderma vittatum, assembly GCF_000703405.1. Classification (NCBI taxonomy): domain Eukaryota; kingdom Metazoa; phylum Chordata; class Aves; order Trogoniformes; family Trogonidae; genus Apaloderma; species Apaloderma vittatum. The sequence goes on along the minus strand of NW_009735667.1, from coordinate 67,040 downwards.
CGTCTCTTTCCCCTTCATAGCTTAACACTGCAGCTCAGTTGAGGATTGTCTTTGCGGTACATTTTGTGTTCTTTCTTTCTCTTACTTTGAAGAAGTTGACGATCTCCTACACCATTAGTTCTGTCCTTCAAACACTGAAATAGGCATCATGAAGACTTAAGATGACTTCTTGTTTCTCTTTTGTTTGTGTTGAGCAAGCAGATGGAATCAAAACCTCATCCCTAATGCCATAATTCAATGAAATACCTAAAGGAAACTCCCAGAGGCTGGTCTCAGCTACGGAAAGCTTTCCAGATCTGTTTCCAGCGATTATAGAGCAATGGAGATGGAAAGGATCTTAAACTACTGACTGCCAGGCTGTTGGGATATACAGTGGAAAGTCTTGGACATTATCTCGGTTTGTTCTGGAGGCAAAAGCTCTCAAGAGAAAATAAATGTCGTAGGAACCTCGTTCTGCTGGCCAGGAATCACCAGCACCGCCCCCAGCTGCCCTTGTGCTCTCTAACCCCGTTTTCACCTCCGTGACAATCTGCCTCACCACTGCTCTCCTAAAATTTGTTTTCTCTGTAGGTGACCAATGTCTCTCAAGCTCCTTCATAATGCAATCCACTCCTTTCATTTTTAAACACTGATCTCTTTAATAAGTCGCTAATTGTCTTTAATAATTCAGACCTTTGTTCTGCCTCTGCTTCTGATGTCTGACAGGTTGTTTCGTTGCCTCTTCTCCACTTTCATCCTCTTCCGGGGTCTTCATTTCTCTGCCCTCCTGCCTCCACCTTTCTTCACAGCCTGACGAATTTGACCCTGCTTTTAGTATCTTTGCTGGCATTTCATTTAACGATCCTATTAGACGTTCTTGAAGCCCTTTTCACTCAAGATTCTCAGAACTCTATCGGTACCAATTAATTTCCAAACACCTCCGTTTTATCATGCAGGTTTTGTGCATGGGTAAAATGGGACTTGGAAAAATCAGACAATGCCCAGCATCACAGGTGGAAGTAGCACAGCTTAAAAAGTGGTGTGATCTTCAATGTTGTCCAGCATCTCCAGCTCCTCCAGGCTTCATTTGTAGCTCTATGTGGTAAAAAACAAGCTGGAGTAGATTCAACACCCACGAACTCATCCATTTCCTTCATGTTGATTTGAATGAAACATCTCTGTGGGTCTGTGCATCTACATAATGCACAGCTGAAGCTATACACTACTCAACTGAGTGCTTCAAAGACAAGCTAAAGAGTGCAGGATAATATTTAAGCTCCTGAGATGAATATCAGTGTCCCAAGTATCCAGCGACATAAACATTTAAACATCAGGAAAGCCTCTCTTATCGTATCATTTTGGTCTCTTCTGCTTCATCTTGCTCAAAGTAACTTGAACACATTTACCACGACTGAGCTGAAATTTGCCACTTCAGTATCAAACCTTTTAATGGCTTTTTCATGTGACCAGCACTGTGGGGGGCTTGTTTTGATGTTCAACAAGAAGGACGCATAAACATGAACGCCTTGCTCCTGACTCTTACTTATTCTTTTAAATTGAATTAATGAGTTTTCATGTCAATACAAATTAGATAAACAGCTGGAAGAACTTGTTAGTCTGTTTCTGGTGGTTTGTGTTTGTTTGGTGGGGTTTTTTTTTAGTTCTCTAGACTTGATTATGCGTTTGTTTACAAAGGGAAGGAGAACAAGAAAATCTATCACAATTATGAACATTTTGCTGCAAGGCTTGAAAGGGCAATTTGGAAATCAGATGATAAAGTAGTTAGGCAGATAGATTAAAAAATGGTAAGGAAACTGAATTCCTGCTTTTAAGCTATCAGGCAAGTCCTTATGTGCTTGTATGTCATCAAATTAGACAGTAAAAGAATCTTCACCTCCTAAAATGTCCAGCTAATATCCGGAGATGACCATGAGGGATTTTCTTCCAATCTATGCTGGATCAGATGTGATGGAGTATGGTGGGTTAGTAATTGCAAGAGTCCTGAGCAGGAGTCAAGCTATTCCCTCTCTCCCTCCCTGCTTGAAGGCTTGTGGTGTGGTTAATTGTAGAAGGTCAGGAGCACTGAGAAGCTCCTAGTTGGAGTAAGGTAAGCAGGGAAAAGGCACACAGCTTGTGATTTCGGATGCTGCAGAGAAGCAAGATACAGGCACAGCTTTTCCTTCTCAGATTAAAGTGGAAAAACGTGGCCGGGCAGCTTTATTCTCAACTTTCAGATAATTACTTATTTGCAAATAGTCGGCACTTGCCTATTAAAATGTAACGTGTGGCAAATCTTGTCCCAGTGTGGCACTCGGATAATGAACTCATTCGCCAGAGGTTTCACGTTGTGGTCAGGGAAAACGCTCCTCAGTTAGGACTTTTCTGCAGGAGGAGAAGGGAGTTCACGAAAATTAATTTGTCTCTCTGGTCGCTACCCCTTCTGACCATTTATAGTGCATGACACTCCCACTGACAGCAGATTTTTCACCTGAGCTTTTTCTAGCTCCTTCTGCGGACCGTCTCCCCTTGTTCCAAAGCTTGTTTTTAAGGTCTAAAGAGGAGGGTGGCAGCATCTGAACCAAATCCTGTGCTGGGAATCTCTCAATGGAAAAGATACATGCCCATTCATGCGTATTTGATAGCTCACTTCTAAAAATAAAAGTATTTTTTATCGCAGAACAACACGTTTTCCCGCTGAAGTCAGGAATAGATCCGATGACACTGCTGTTCTGAGCTGTCACGCACCTTTGTCTGCAGGGTACGTTTCCTAAGCAATACCTATGAAAACGAAAGGCAAAAGTTGATTCTCAGCTTGTTGCACTTGATTTTTTTTAGTGATACCTTAGCATATCGGGCGTAGCCTGAAGGGAACGATGAGTGTTGCAAGATAAAGTTGAAGGACACAGCAGAGGCTTGGAAAATAGATATAACGGGCCCTGCTTTCTCATTTTTCAAGAGCGGAGATGTGGCTGCTCAGGTTTTCTTCCCCAGCTGCTCTGAGCCTTTGTCTTTTGGAGAGTAAAGGAATGGCAGAAGCGTTTCCAGGCAGATGCCTCCATATCTGCAGGTCGCAGCACTGCCCCACCACAGCTCGGTGCGGAGCTACAGGATATACAACAATGAAAAGAATTCATCTCCTCTTCCCAGGATCCTCCCTCCTATGGCACAATAACATTCCTAATAAAATGCTCCAAGTGAAATGGGAAGGGGAGGCAAAGCTTTACGTGCTTGGGGCTGCTCCACGGAGGCAGAGATTGCCATTTTTTCTGGGGGAAAGTGAGCTTCACTCGTCTGAACATCAGAAGCTCAGGCTGAAACTCTGGATTAAAATGAATTTGTAAAGCATGAATTAAGGGCTGCATCCAGCATTTCCACTGTGTAGGATGCTCTGTGTCACCGTTGTTTCTCTCTCTCTCTGTATGTGTGTGCGCCCTCGTGTTTTTCTTGTGATTGTTGGGAGAGGCTTTCTCTCTCCTGCTATTTCCTCTCAATTTGTAGAGATCTCGTAATCTATCTCAGGCCACATAAAGGCACTCTTTCATGCTTGCCATCCCCGTAATGATGGCTTCTGTTACGCAGGAGCTACTTTCTATCTGCTGCTGTGTTCTACCCTTTGTGGAAGAATTGATATTGTTCATTTGTCTGTCACGCGCCACTATTAGGAAACACGACGGAAGGGCTTCCTTTCCGAGACACGGCTCCTGCTTTCTTAATAACAGAGCAATAGAGGCAAGGTCTTCCAGGCATTAAGAGTAAAGGAAGAGAAGGCAGGAGCAGCATCCTTTTCCTCCGTGCCCCATCTGTTCATGTGCCTGCTAGTCCTGAATTCCCTTCACCTGCACAAAGGCAAAGGGCTGAGCTGTGCCTTTGTGCACACGAACAATGAATGCAGATATTTCTGGTAACTGTAGCTTCCTTTATTTTTTTTTCTTCCTTTTTTAAACTATTTGGCATATTTTGTCTGAAAGCTCATTTAAGCCTCTGTTCTTGGTTATTCCGCTGTAGATCTGTATAGACCAAAGAAAAAGAAAAAATGAGTTTCTAGGAGCTGGCCAGAGCAGCAGAGTTGAGAGAGTGCAGACCTGGAATGACTGGTGTGCAGTTTAGGAAGCTGCTAGAGAGGGCTATAAATTATGCCATCCGTGGTTCATCAATTATATAGATAAAACTGTGAAGGAGAGTGGTTTGTCAGAAAAGATAAGAAAAGAAGGACTGAACCTAGATATATATTCTGTGCTGATGATCAGGTCATTTTTAGAAGTGAGAGGAGTCACTTGTAGAAGCCACTTAATAAATTTAATGACTATTGGAAGGGACAGGATAAAAAAGAGCAAGGATAAAATGTTAAGTACACTTGCAATTGCAAAACCAGTGCCGCTTCTCTTTAAGTTTGCTAATGACTGTAGTGTGATCGGGAAATAAAGCCTGGGTTCAAGAGGATGGGGTTATCCTCCTCTGACTGAAAGGGGAAAAGGTCCTGTTTTGGGGCTGGATTAGGGCCAGGCCATCACCCAAAGGGCTCCCAGGCTCATCACAGCGTGTTTTCTCAGGTGATTGGACTGTAGATGTGATAAGGTCAAGCACTCTCCCCACCCCACAAGGGTTATGTGAGCTTCCAGATGAGAAACAGCACAAACACGGGCATTTTATCATTTCTTCACCATTCTGAATGGAAGTAGGAGGGAAGAACGATTTACACACCAAAAAAACTACACATAAGCTGTCTCAGGTATCGAAATAAGCTTGGGCTGGGTTCGCTGGCATTGCTGCCCTTACCCAGATGTTCATTTTAACCGGTGCCTCTTTGCAATGCGGAGGCGTGGGGCAGAGCCCCTGCTCCTCAAAGGCAGCTGCAGAGAAAGTGAGAAACAAATTCCCCCTCCTAACTGCTGTCCCACGGGCATTTTGCGAGAGCAGAGGACAAGACGACTTCCTATCTGTCAATGACAGAAAGTCCTCTGAGACGGGTCCTGTACAGGGGACAGTGACAGGGGTAGTTTTTCTTCCCTGGGTTGCTCTATGGCTCTTGGTCAGGGGAAGGTCCTTTGGGAAAAGAATGATAGGGGACCTCACAGAGAAAAAAACCCCACCCTGTGGGACTGGGAGGAGGAGAAGGCTGAGAAATGCAATTGTCTCTTTGGTTTTAACAGGCTACCCATCCAGTCGTTTAATGGTCTCATTTCTGCGGGTAATAAATTGTAATACTCAGAGCCTGTGGATGGGATTGATGGGGTGTTTCATCAGGGCTCTTAGCGTTAAAATAAAACAACCTCCCTCCAAAACCAGCCTTAATGACGGGTGTTAGCCATGCACACTAGTCTGTGGCTTTGTTTGCCAAAAGATGGCAATATTCGAATATATAAAAAACAAATTCCCAAAGGTGGAAAAGTAAGGGCTGTCACTGCACTGTGACCAATGCCACCACTGGCCACCTCCTGGCCAGAGGACTCTGTCGTCATCCAGCGTGGAATTACGTCGTCCTCACCTCTTGGTGGTTATTTCTAGAGCTCGTGAAGCTGAATGCTTTACTCACGGTGGGTCCCTGCATTTTGGACAGGATATAAGGGCTCTCTGCCACCTCTCGGACATCTGGGGTGACTTTAGAGTAGGTGCCGGGGTGTCCGACATGCAAAGCCTTGCCAGCTCACAAGTCTCATAGAAGAACTCAATGGGCGGTTTTTCATTAGCAGCAAATGTATTTGAAAAAATTCACCTCTGCTCCAAATCTGCATGGCTCTGCTGAAATTATATCAAGTTACATCCTCTGTCAATTTGGGCTATTATTTGATTTTATGAATTGTATCAAGACAGTATTTTTCTTTTTTAAATTAAATCAGAGCATTTCCCTTCTCTGTACCTTACTGCTGACAGAAGGCTCTCACACAGGAAAGTTTACCTTTCATTTGTTCCTGTGTAATAACCCATTAGGTCTGCTGAGAAATATCCTGTTTCTTATGCAATGTCAACACCTACTTCCATTTACTCTTTCTCTTCAGAAAACCCAGCATGAATCCCAGATGCTGCAACTTGCTGGTGTCCTTGACCCACTGGAGTGCCAAGAGAAAGTAATTAAAGGAAATAAACTGATGAGGATTTAAGGCTGGTAAAAATGCACAGCTTTTTTTTTTTCTTCTCTGTGGTGCTGAGCAAAGTGAGGTTGAAAGGGTTTGCAGTGGGGTCATAGGCTCTGGATTGATTCTTCCTGAAGGCTGGAGGTCTCACTAAGTTCAGAAATTATTATTTTTATTTTTCATATTTAGTTTTTATAGTTCTTATCAAGCAGATCTCTGAGATTTCCTCTGTTAGTAAATAATTTTCTCCGTTGGACGAGGCGATAGGCAAAGTTAAACGGGAAGATCTCCTCTAACGTTTTTATCGTGGATGTTTATCAACAGAATCTACTAGCAATTTGTTTTCATCTCTAACTCCTATCTTCAGATAAAAATCCACTGTATTTTATGTGGAATGTATCAAAGTCATGAGATGCATTTCAGATACTTGAATAATTTAAGTACTGACGTACAGTACGGCTCATATTTCCCTGATATAGTAACACACACGATATGCTGTTAACTTTAAATGATTTATTCCCATGTGTTAATAAAACAATGATTCTGCAAGACTCCTCCAGCCTCCTTCAGTTAAATCTAGAGTACTCCACTGAGTTCTCACAGCACCATCTGCAAATAAATCCAATGCAAACACATGATTTTTGGGGTTTCTTTACAAAAGATACTCTTGCCTGAAGGGTTTCTTAACTAGTAACACTCATGATTGGTCCAAGATAACTTCCAAAAGCTACAAAACAGATAGTTTCAGCAAGGATTAATGTTTCTGGTAGATATTTTGAGCTTTAGCTTCTTTTTTTTTTTTTTTCCTAAATAAATAAATAGAGCAGGGACTCAACATTAAATAGCTCTCCCGAACGTTGAAATTGCTGTGTACATATTTACAGTATGAGATCTGAGGAGACTTACTGGACCCAGAAAATACATTAAATCATAGAAACATAGAATCAGAGAACAGTCTGGTTTGGAAGGGACCTTAATATCATCCTGTTACAACCTCCCTGCCTCTGAAGCTCTTTGCATCACAAGGGTTACTCAAAACATATAGGAAAGTTCTGATAAATTTTTCCAGTTATTTTTTACACGCTCGGTTGTATTTACGCTTTTCAGATTTCTTTCTAATTACTAAGTGGGTCCTTCTGACTGCCATTGCTCTGGTTTGGTAGACACCCAGCTGAAGGAGTAGCTCGTGGGTGCAGGGTCTGCGACAGCTGCAGCTGGGGAAGGCATCAGGGACATCAGCAATGGGGAGAGAGGAGCCTCCTTCATAAGGGAAGAGTTGCAAAGGCAGGAGGGTGTAGGTGATCTCAGGGTTTTGTACTGAAATTAAAAGCCTTTGTAGAAGTGGTTAAATGACCAAAAAAAGGTTAGTTATGAGTTTGTTTTAGGCCAGAGCAGAGAGCTAAGCCATTGTTAGAGAGCTACGCCATGCTGGGATGCTTGGGAAGAGGAGCAGGAGGAGCAGTTTCTGGAAGCAGAGGAGTTAAGGTGAGTCCTGGGGATTTTTCCATAGTGAGAGGCTATGTGAATCAAATGAGCTTTGAGAGCTGCCAGACACCAGGTAACTGTGAACAAGGGAAAAAAAAAAAAAAAAAAGGTGTGCAGTCAGAGATGCAGAAAGCCAAGGGCTGGAAAGCAGCCCACTTCATCTGTGGGTTGTGGGTGGAGTGGGTGATGCTGTCCTAACTCACCCCTGCCTTCACATGGTGGTGGGCAGACTGGTGTGCTGAGGTCTCCCTTGTGGCTGTATTTCGCATGTCCTTGTCTGATGAAGGCTTTTTCCAGGTGTGTGCAGCTCTTGGCAAAGAGCTGGTGGCCCCGGGCAGGGAGCCGGCTTAACTCCTGCTGCATATGCAAGCTGAGTTTTCTAGTCTGGATCTCTAATGTGCTGTTTGGTTGTGGTGAGGTTGGTTAGGGCTGTGGAGAGGACTCTTGGACAGTTGACTTGATGCAGAAAAACTCCCTGTTGCATGTTAAGAGACCTCTTTTTGTAACTCCCTACCTCTACAGAAACGTAGCACCTCTGACCTTGAGCTCCTGCCATGTGTGTGCCAAGAGGGTCTTGGAGCTGGGTGAGAACTGGGGTAGTGAGTGTTTTGCCAGAAGAGGTAATGGAATAAGGATGGAGAGTCTCAGCTGTAAATGTTTTGGGGAATAAATATCGCAGACCCGTCTGTTATAAAAATGCTTTATTGCCCTTAAGACTCTCACTACCCCTGTGGAGGAGCTATTATTTATAGTTAGATGATAGGTGTTCAAAGTGACATAATACCAATCAAAGGGGATTTTTAAGTTTTGGAGCATAAAGTAAAGCAGTTGGTTTGTGGGCACTTGAATAACCGGCACTTGTGTGCGTTGCTTAGGTTAACTTTTGCTGCTGGTGTTTAAGGAGGGTGACCCATGTGTCTTGCTCCAAAGTGGATCATTAAGTCAGCGACGTAATTCGGAGCAGACTCCAGGAGTCTTCTCTGCTTGGCCCTAGCAATGTCATCTCCACTCTGGGATTTGTTCTAAGCTAAGCATTAGAAATTTTATATTTATAACCTATAATTTGTGTTTTTAATATGATTTAAAAGCTGAAACGTTACTTCCACTGAAGTCTGGGGTTGAGAAGTCCCTTGAGCGCTTAAGCAGTTAACTTCGGACAAAATGTGTGTCGTGAAGAAGTACCAAACTGCGTCAATTTAATTCCCAGGTCCCTGGATTTCTCCTGGTTCAACCAAAGTAGCACAGAGTGTGGTTTTTTAGAATTTTCTCTAGTTCATTTGTTCATTAGTTTATTTTGGATTTGAGCCCACAAAAATCCCCCCAGAGTGTGAACTGGGGTTGTGCAGCTCTTCATATTGAATTTCTGTTCTTTTTAGGGCAGGTAAAGTGAAGCTGTTAATTATATACCTTAAGACACATCAGTAAATGTAATATTTAATATGCACATCTTCCTATGCAATTACATTGAATATTATGTGTACTCAAAGATGCTCATAAAATCGATGGAGGAGGGAGTTGCTTTATTTGATTAGGACATAGTAAGACAAAAAAAAACTTTGGAGTGAAAGCCCAAATGAAGTACAGATTTGGCAAAATGTGCTTATTTCACTGGATGACCAGTGGCCATCAACTTAAATTGCGGAGTTTGCTCTGTATTCCCAAGAGCTCTTGTATTAAAAGGGCAAGCAGGTATTTTCCATTTCCTGACAATCACTTATTTTCTACCCTCTTTGGCTGGGACCACTGGCCTGGGTGAGAGGGCTTCAGTGCTGGAAGATGCAGTTTTTTTGGGTTACCCCCCTCCTGTACTCGTGGTGTTTGCTGGAAGGAACAGGATTTGTCCTTCAGCTGCTTGATACTGCTTAGGCAGTTGCTTCAGGCACAGCACACTTTAGGAAGCACTCATCTATAAAGCACCACCACACACACACTTGCATTTATTTATCTCCTCTTTCCTTCCATCTGGCTCGATATTTCCTAAGTCCTCATGTGAGTGGACCAAGGGTAGTGAAGGACGTCTCTTTTAGAGACGTTTGAAAGCCAAGTGGGATTTTCATCTCCTCCTTGCACTCGATAACTTCTCTCATTTCTCTCTTTTCCCCTCACGTAGTAAAGGGAATATTAGAGAAAGAAAAGACTCCCATTCACCCTGACCCCATGTAACCTGTCTGGATAGAGCCCTCACTACTGTAGGAAATACAAGCATGGGAGGAACCAAAAACTTGCTCAGACTACTGTTATTTCCAGTGGGCAGTGATGCATTTCAGCTAACCCAGTGTGTGTGATGTCATTGCTACTTTCCCTGTCAATGGAAAACTTCCAGATCAATAGCTTCTGCTAAAGTTTTCTTTATTTTCCTAACAAATACTGAAAAATAACTACAGATCTTTGAAAGAAAAAGCCTGAAGTTGAGCCTTTAGGCATTTTCCCAGCAATGAAAGCTTACGAAGGCTGTGCCTCTTTCTCTTCTTTTACTTTCTTACTTAAAGCCCTAACACTGAAGTCTTCAGGAATTATTAACTTTGCATGTCAGGGCCCTGTGTGTGAGTTTTGTGGTGTTTTGGCAGTAACTCAGTAGATTGGCCTGGGGGCTCACAGGTGTTGCCTGATGGAGCAGGCGATCAAAGGATCTGACAGACGGATCTTCGTGAACTTTACAGGATGCTCTTGTGGCCAAGGGCAGACTTGGTAAAAATAGGAAGGACGGTTGTAATCAAGGTCTCTGAGATGAACAGAGAACCACAGCTCTAGTAAGTGTTATGTTTCCTTCTTTCTGTCTTCTGTACTGGGTTTTGGATATGTAGTTAAGTCGAAGCTTTTCCGTGTGAACCTCAAACAGGTTTTCAAATTTGGAAGGTATTTAGGTCTACCCATGAAACGTTGAAATCCATGGGAAGACTTCAGTGTGAGTTAAATCCTGCAGACACAAATGTAGCGGCTGGAGCCTATGAAAGGATGATTTAATAGAAGGGGTCTTGGATCAGAATTTGTAGATTAAATTTTTAGCTTAGCCCCATACGTTATATCTGGTCATTTTCCCCCCTTTTTGCTAAAATTGGATGGGTGTTTCTGTTTGTCAGGGATGGTATTAAAAGAACTAAACCCAATAACTGTGAGCATCCCAGATGCTGGTAATACAAACTGTCCAACTATTTGTGCCAGAGGGTTGGGGTTAGAAGAAAATTGATCGTCTTTTGCTATTTGGCTTCCTTTCCTTTTGTTTCACCATATGCAGAGAAAAGGAGCGTTTGAATGACATCCTGAACAAGGAAACAATGGTATATCTTGGCTTTCTGCTTCTCCTTTAATTTTCATTTCATTTACTTTCACTTTGCTTGTGGTTTATTTTTCGTGCATGTCCAAATTTCAGTATGCATTTCTGCAAGGTAATGAATGTGGCAGGTTGGAGAAAAGAATTAGAAATTACTGAATGCTGAACCATTTTAAGAAATGTATTCACTGAGGAAGTTTTTCTCCTGGTGCCACGGTGATGTTCACCTATGTTGGGAGAAAAATTTCACAGATGCATCCAGGTTCACAAGTGATTTTTCTCGATTTTTATATATTTATGCACATCCAAGCTGTTGAACTGCAAAGACTTCCAAAGAACTCACATGTTTATATGAAAGTACGGTTTTTAACAATCTTGGTTGTTGGGAATTGCTCCAAACCAAGTAAATATTTATTGAAATCCCTGAATCACAAAGATAAATAACTCGGAATTGAATATTTTTAGTCAGTCTTATGATTTTTTGATGCAGTCTTGTGATTTCAGAGAAGGGATGGGGGGAGCTGACACAGAATATTTTTACTTCTGATGCTTTTAGTACTGACAGGGACAATATTTTCTCCTGGGCAGTAGCGTTCGTCACAGGTGGGGGTTCAGATCTGGGCTCTCTGCCTCTGCCGGGCTGAGCTACAGTTCACAAAGCCCCTTTCTCAGTGCTCAGACAAGTAAAAAGTTCTTCATTTAACACCTTAAAGGCTGCCAATCAAGTGGTCACTTGCTGAGAAAACTGATACCAGGAAAGAGAATCCCTCTTCCCTGGGTGAGTCCATAACATTTAATATTTAAAGTTGGAGTTTTTTTCCATCACGGTCTCATTTGTCAGTGTTACTTGTAGTGCTTAAGTAACTCTTCTTGCATGTTCAACTCTACTGCCTTGTTTTCCATATGCTAATGAAATTTGGGCTGTTTGTTACAGTTCCCTAATCAAACTTTAAAACATCTGTGTATTTAATGAGTAGTACTGGCAGTCTTAACTATTCAGTATGGCTGGATGATGAAAACATTTAATTTTCTCAGTAAGATATATACAAGTCAAAGCTTCGCTTAAAAATGGTGCAATTAAATTCAAGTGGTCCATAGTTTTCCCAGACAACTTGTTTTATTTTTTGAAAGTACCGAGAAAGTTGCAGCAACCAGAAACTCATCACAGCTGAGGAACTGGCTTTAAAATTTATGATCAGCCTTGTACACAGAGCTCTTCACTGTGGTAGATGATGGGAAGATGCAGGTTTAATGCAAGTGGAGGGTCTGGTAACTGTGACTATCTTCCTGTTTCTTTTGTGCCATTTCAGCCCCAGTCATGCTCTCCTTTAATATTGCCTATTTCCATGGTGATATTTTAACAGTGGTGTGGAGCAGGCAGTTGTGTTTGTCTTATCTCAGCAGTTAAGTTTTCTGCGTAAGGTACTTGGTTTAGTTAAAATAGTTGCTTTCTGTAAATGGTTTTTGCTTTTCCTGTGCAAGGATATAATTGTGTATTTTAATAATTTTCTTTTTTTTTTTTTGCTTAATGTAGGTTGTACACTTGACCTCTGTAAAGTACTGGTTTGCAACCTGCCACACTATTTTTGAGCTTGAGGTGCTCCAGGTGGTCCTGACCTAGGGTCCCAGCAGAATGGGAGAGCAGCCCAGGACAGCCAGAACTATGGAAGATGAGATAATCTAATAGTATAATTTCTGAGAAATTCCAGGAAGATAGAATAGAGAAAAGATGAAAATAGAGGTGAGGGGCTGTTCAGAAAATCAGAAAGCATAGGAGCTGGAGAGGCACTTTTTGCTTGGATTTTCTATCTCCTGAAACATACTGCGGGTTTCAAGTTCATAAAATGGTGTTTTAAAATATAATCTCTTCAGGCAAGAGAAGTACATGGAGGGGCTTTCTCTGTGACTGTAAATCAGGCTGGTGGCAGGAGCAGTGGTGGGAGCTGGCAGGTCCTCAGGAGACCACATCAGTTGGGTAGGAGCTGAATTTCGATTTGGAGCCCAACTTCAAGCACCGGGGGATGCGTTCAAAGGTATAGACTGCAGCTATGCTCCTTGCTCAGATTTGTGCCTTTGAAAATGTCCTTCCTAAATTTCAGTGCGATCTCCCTACTGCTGGTAGATCAGGACTTTGTAGTCTCCTTGTATTCTTACCCCCAGCTAAACATGGGGAAGAAACCCCTTTCACTTCTGAAGATCACTGAGAAATGAGGCCACAGGACAGTCAAGGCGTATAACCAGGATCATTTACTGACAGAGTTGAAAGAATTTCATTACCGCTAACAGGCTATTGTCATCAAATGATGAGGGACATATGTGGAGTGAGCAGATCAACACGGCTGCCAGGTCCGCCTCACCTGGAGCATCGCTGACCCTCCTGCACCCAGGAGACTGAATGGCTCTGGGAAATGTATGGCTGATGGCTCTTAGTGGAAAGGACAAATATTAGCTGGCAAAAGTGGGGATACATGAGTTTATTCCATCTACATCTGAGTGTGTTTATGTTTTATTCCAGCTAAATAGGAGTTTATTGAACCTAAATCACTAAATATACATCTATTTTATTGAAATAAAATTGCTAGTTTTAGGGATTTTTCCCCCCTTTTCTTTCCAAGTTGAAACTCTCAAGAAACTTTATTCAGCAGTTTTATGTTATGAAAACACACCAAAGAGATTTAAGCCCCCAAAACTGGCAGAGTTCCAAATCAAAGAAGATAAAACAGGCTTGAAGTAACTATTAATAGCCACCAAATGTGTAGGTTTGCCTGTCAGACAGAGAATATAGATGATAATGCTTGATGTGGATTTTTTTTTCTATATCAGCTAATGGCATTGCTTCTGTCATGTGGCTGGACCTGGTGATCTTAAGGGTCTTTTCCCACCTACGTGATTCTACATAAAACTATAAAACCCTCAGAATGTGAAAGGTAGATGAATTTATGAAGAGCAAGTCAGTGCATTTTTATTAGATTGAAAGAAAAACTAACAGAAAACAAACAAAACAACAACAAATGCCCCCCCCTAAACAAACGTGTTCTAGAGTGTCTCATTTCCCTAGGAATATTTTCAAGAATGCTGCCTTTCCCTCTGCAATTGATGCAGCTCAGCACTGCTGCCAAAACGAGTTAATTCCAGATTTGAAGAATTGTCCTATAAAAAAAAAAAAAAAGGATTACTAGAGAAAGTCAATGGTTTTTAAACCAAGGAAGTAGTGTTTGCAAGAAAATCTATCTTAAAAACTATCATCAAGTAGCATAAGGTCTTAGAGCTGTCGATAAGAGGCATCTGAGCTCCCTTTTGGGAATATTCCGAGGAGCTGCTAATTGTTGATGAGAAGTGGTTGCTTTTTTTCGTTGAAGTAAATTTCTAATAGAGAAATTCGATATGAGTCCTTCAGACTTTGTCCCACTTCTGCCATTACTTTAAGCACAACTATTTATTGAACTGACAGGGGGGCTGATGCTTTATGAATCCCAGCACTTAAACCAAGACCCTCTGTATGGTGCTGTAATTGCTGGGTGACCGTGTGGATATTTTCCCTTTTTCTACCTCTCCTCCTCCTTCTCTTGCTTCTCCAAGTGTTTCGTTTCCATTATAATTCAAATTAACAATCATTTCCAAGACCTTGAAATAATTTTATGAAATGAATCTTTGTTTTCCAGCCAGTCTTAATCAAAGCCCTGAGTCAGGCTGAGCTTTCTTTGGGGCTGATTTTAGTTGTCTCTGAGGAGAAGTCCCCTCAAAGCGATGGATGTTTCAAACACCAGTTAGAAGAAGGAAGACCAGAGCACTTGAAAGGCTTTAGCAGCTTCACCCAATCGTTCTGCTGTTGAATTATGTGCCCTTGATTTACAAACATTTAACATAGACTCTCGCTAAAAATACGAAGTGCTGCTTGGATTTTCTCCGCAGACTTCACTCACCAGGAATACTTGAAGTTTCATGCAAATAGCTCTGCATTTTCTCTTCTGTCCCACTTAGGTTTACTCCTCATCTGCAGTTTTGCAATTTTTCAAGTTTGTGTCAGCTGCTCACACCGTGATTTCCCCAGGTTTAAGAAGACAGAAAACAACTTCAGTCTCCCTTCCTAGTCCAGCTATCCTGATGCACAGTTATTCTGAATTAAAATTGAAACTTATTTCTGAGAAGTGTGTTGGAAAATACAGCAGAAAGAAGGTGCTCATGCTCTCTGCTCCCTCCAGCTCTGGAGTGATAGTTTCAACAGTGAACTTAATCCATATTTAATCCAATCAATCCGAGCACTATATCTATTTTGATGCCTAAAAAGAAAAATATGTCATTTTCTCTAATTCTTTTTGTCAGAGAAATGTATCATCTGGAGACAAAGCTCTTTGTTTTGTGTTGGAAGGCCTCCATCACCTATTTTCGTAGCATTTCACGTCTTTCTCATCTGGCTGCCTTGTCTCACCCTTTTTCTTGAGTCAGCACGCAACTGGAAAAATGTGCTTTGGCAGATCTGTGGTAAACTGGCATCAGGGTGGCACATGCAAAACTCTGTAAATTATTACATTTCTAAAATAGCGGTGTTTGCCTACATCTGAAGGAAATCACCTGCTCACAGTGTGAGTGGTAATTAATTTCCCTGTCCAAGGAAGGTAGCTCGCCTCTGGAAACTCAATCTGGTTCCGCTGAACTATTCCAGAAACTTGGATCTGGGTGCTCCCTATAGCCAGATGCAGTGATGATGTGTACTTACAGCTGGTAATTTTCATCTTTTCCTCCCTTTTCTTTCTTTTCCTCCCTTTTCCTTCTTTTCCTCCCTTTTCCTTCTTTTCCTCCCTTTTCCTTCTTTTCCTTCCTTTTCTTCCTTTTCCTTCTTTTCCTCCCTTTTTTTTCTTTTCCTCCCTTTTCTTTCTTTTCCTCCCTTTTCCTTCTTTTCCTCCCTTTTCCTTCTTTTCCTCCCTTTTCCTTCTTTTCCTCCCTTTTCCTTCTTTTCCTCCCTTTTCCTTCTTTTCCTCCCTTTTCCTTCTTTTCCTCCCTTTTCCTTCTTTTCCTCCCTTTTCCTTCTTTTCCTCCCTTTTCCTTCTTTTCCTCCCTTTTCCTTCTTTTCCTCCCTTTTCCTTCTTTTCCTCCCTTTTCCTTCTTTTCCTCCCTTTTCCTTCTTTTCCTCCCTTTTCCTTCTTTTCCTCCCTTTTCCTTCTTTTCCTCCCTTTTCCTTCTTTTCCTCCCTTTTCCTTCTTTTCCTCCCTTTTCCTTCTTTTCCTCCCTTTTCCTTCTTTTCCTCCCTTTTCCTTCTTTTCCTCCCTTTTCCTTCTTTTCCTCCCTATTGTAGTTTTGGTTGTGGGTGTTTTTTCTGCGGCTGGTGTGGTGCTTTTTCTGGTTTGCCTTTTCTTTCTTGCCTCTCTTGGCTAGAAAGAGGAGGAGATGAAGCATTTTCTTGGAGCTTCTTTTGTCAGGTTTGTCCTTTCTTTCCCTTCCCCCAACCTTGCTGCTGTGCCTGTGCACACTGTGCAGAGGGAGCAGTAATGTTGCTTTCTGATTATGGGGAGGTTAGGTTTCGTCCTAAAAAACTGAACGAAAAAAAACTTCCTAGACATTTCTGTTTCTATTATAGATCTAGAATTAAAAATAAGCAGGAATTAGAATAACATGCTGGCTTATTTGCAGTAAAACCCTTTTTTTTCTTCCTTAAAAAATTATAAATTCATAATATAATGCTTAGGACTTCAGTGGTATTCATTCATACATGATCTGCTCTCCAGTCATAAGTAGCTACATTTTATATTGAACTCTTCCTCATACAATTGCACTTGTGAAACTGAATGCCATATTTACCACAGCTAGCTGAATCATCTGTGTGTTTATGGCATTAATATGTTTTGACCTCAACCTGCAGCCTGAGTTTTGTTATTTAGAGGCACGTCAGTATAGTGACATTTAGTTTTGACTTGCTTCAGTCACTATTTGCTCTTTATTGATCAAACCTGCTGTACTGTGGACAGGTTAGTCTCTTAAGCTATATATTGTATTATTACTGGTGATAAGAGAGCATTCGTTGGTGCTATTACTGATATACGTCTTTAGCCCATTAAAATGTAAATTTTAAGGTGTGCAGCAGATAGAAATCTCTGCACCTTAAAGCACTGAGAAAGCTGGCTAATTGAGACTCCAACTATTTCTCAGATAACTGAGCAGTAAGTCATTATAAAATTTGTAATGTGGATCCTTTTATTTCCCTTGTCCCCTGACTATTGAGCTGCAGATAATCTCATAAGGCAGTCTCTTGTTTCCAGAATTAGCGCACAAGAGTTTATTCATTACTCTAAATTTGAAAGCAAATAGAGCTAGAAAAAACCATCCCATAGTGTCTATTGTTTGTCTATAGCTACAGGAATACACACAGCCCAAGGACGGGCAATTTATGTCAGCAAGACCAAAGATCAAGGTTTTTCTTATTGTGTAGCTACCAGATGTCTCTTCTGTTTGAAGAAACAGTTTTTGGATAGTCCCAGATTTTGGTATCTTCCAGACACCAAGTCCCCAATTTTGGTATCTTCTGTCTCAAGTCTCAGCAAGAACCTGGAGGTTTATGCCTTGAAATATGATTCTGGGATAGACCTGACCTCTTTCCCAGCAGAGAGCTGCCCCCTCAGGACAGACCCTCCTGGATGTTGCCTAAAGCTCTTCTACACCTCATGCTCTCCCCTACAGCAAAACTCCTCAGGACGTTCCTGCCCCGAGCATATAACTCTGAACTATTGCACCAATGTCTGCAAACACGGCAGCAAAAGGATACATTTTCATCATAATTCAGTAAGAAATTGCCAGGATCATTTGCGCAATGGAATTTATGTATGATTGAGCCTGAACATCCATCTCTGTACGTGTGAATACTCAGCGGGCAAAGCGTACTATAGATCTCATTTTGTCTGAATTTACTTTCCTCCTGAAGTGTCTCTTGATCTGGTTGGTCTGATATTTTTACAGTTGTTCCTGTTTGAACATGGATGGCCCCATTGTGTTGCAGTCTACAGGATGAATGCAGTTGCTGTGATTAAATAAAGACACGGGAAAAATCCAATCTTCTACTTTGCAACTTATGATCTTCTGATTTAATACGACATTTATGATGATCGCTTTTCTCTCTTTATTTCCCAGGTTCCAACTTTTTTGGCCAAGAGATTAACTGTGTATACGTTAAGCCAGAAATAAGCCTTTGGCAATATGGCAGAGCCGCTTTGTAATAAAGCAGATCTCGATATTTGTTCCAAACTGAAGGGGAAAGTTTTCTTTGAGTTAAAGTTTAGTTAACTTTCCCCATGTCGATTTTTTTTTTTTTCCTTTGACTCTATTTGAAGAGTCCACCTCCAATTGGCTTTTGAGACACAACCAAGATCTTTGAAAGATCAGCAGGCACATTAAAGGAAGAACAGAGAGCAGCTCCAATGCAGCAGGTTAAATAGGAAAATCTATGTCAGGAGCTTTAATTACAAAAATGACACTGTATGGCTACCTTGTTGTATTTTGTGTTACTTGTATGCAGAGCCAGAGAACAGAAAACCAGATAACCTCTGGGCAGGGTGCCAGCAGGAAGAGATTTATAAATGGCACTTCTTCCAGCCCCAACAGAATTTGGGGCGCAGAAGGAAGCAGTCCTGAACCTCTCCTTCCAGTGGGGATTGGGTACCACCTATTGTCAGTGTGGGTTTGGAGTCCTCTCCCACAAAAACATTGTCTCCATCGCCAGGATTCTAGTGGGAGCTGGAAGGCGGCAGGTGAGCACTCCTTGGCCACAGAACATCTGAACTCATCCCATATGGGCAAGTTCAGTTCCAAGGTCCTGGAAAAGGGCTCTTTAGCTCATTTGATGGATGGAGGGCTAAAGCGAGAAAAGAGAATTTCTCTGCTGGAAAAAAAAAAAAAAGAAAAAATATATTCTGGTTTTGAGGCATTTTCTAAATGTAATTGGACAAGTGCAGTTCCCTCAGCGGCTGCTGCCGGAGACTTTACAAGCAGAGAACTAAACACTTTTTATTCAAGATCCCCTATATGTGCGTAGCTGCTGGCTTGCCTGCAGGGCCGTGTGTCCCAGCCTTCCCGGGTGCCTTATATAACGTAGGTTTTTATTTCTAGGTTCTCTATCAAATAATGACATAGAAGTCTGGATGGCAAGGGGAAATATATGCCTTCACAGATCTAAAAAAACCCCATAACGACAGGGTGAAAAAAGACATCCAGACCTCAACTCCGTTTATGTACGGATGAGTTGTTGTGTGTCTCTTCCCCAACTTACACGTGGGCATTGCCTGGAGCCTGTGCCCGTAGGAGCGCCTGGGCTGGTACAAGTTCAGCATCTCCCCCTCCACTGGTTTTGGGAGCTTTCAGATTTGACGTGTCTGAATTTGAATCTTGCTTTCTGAGGCAAGCCTTCGGCATGGATTCATTCTGGAGTGCGGGTGGCGTTTCTCTTTGTGTTAAGCTATAGTGGAAGAGAGACAGGATAATGCAGCCAAAATTGGCTTTTTCTGCTCCTGGCCACTTCAGATCAATGAGAAGATCTATAGAAATCCTCAGCCTGGAGAAAATAAAGAAAAACAAAAGGAAAAAAGAAAGCTCTTATTGTGAGTGATTGTTTAAACCCCTCTGACAGGCCTGGAAATGGAATTTCACTTTCTCCTCCGCAAGTCCAGCCCAGATTGTTTACTTTTATGTATGCACTTGTCTTCTCTAGTTTTTCACCTTGAGTGAATTGATTGATCACAGAATGTTCGGGGCTGAAAGGGATTTTGAAAGATCACCCAGTGCCACCCCCTGCCAGAGCAGGATCACCCGGGGCAGGTCCCACAGGAACGCGTCCAGGCGGGTTTGAAAGTCTCCAGAGCAGGAGACTCCACATGTACCTGGGCAGCCTGGGCCAGGGCTCTGGCACCCTCACCGTGAAAAACTTTTTTCTCATGTTTTTGTGGAACCTCCTATGTTCCAGCTTTTACCCATTGCCCCTTGTCCTGTCATCTGATGTCGCTGAAAAGAGCCTGGCTCTGTCCTCCTGACACTGCCCCTTGACATATTTATAAATATTAATGAGGTGCCCCCTCAGCCTCCTCTTTTCCAAGCTAAAGAGACCCAGCTCCTTCAGCCTTTCCTCATCAGGGAGATGTTCCGCTCCCTCCATCATCCCTGTGGCTCTTGACTGTCACAAGGTAGTCAGTTAACACAACAGCAAACCTGACTGGGTGCTCACCACACATTTGTAGTGGCACTGTTACCCTGAGCCATGTCCCAGTACTAACACTAGAGGAAATATCTGAAAAGAAAAACCTGTAGCATCCTTCTACCTGTTGGTCTGTGTCAGTATGATATCTACAGATTTTTAGATGTCGCAAATACCAGGATTGAATTTGCAGCAAGAGACCTAAATGTGAGCTTTGCAAATAAATTCTCTGTAATTTTAGTAGGGAAGGTAAACCTTAACCAGGATGCAAGTAACATGTTGAAATGCTGAATCCCACAGTGGAGATGGTTTGAAAGTCTGCAGTGACTGTGTGCAGCACAGACAACAGACAGTGGAGCAGCATCTTTAAATTAAAACTATAAGTTTAACTATGTCTTAGCAGGAAGCAATTACCCAGGCTGAAATCTGACCCAGCCGTTGGGATAAATACGCCATCATTCCTGAAGAAAATGCCTTTTGGATATTTAGATTTCATAAGCAGATAAAGGACTGGGTTTATATCTCAAGAGAAAGAGACAAAGAGTAAATAGCAGTAGCTCTAACAGTTGGCTTATTACAGAAAACTATTAAGATGTCATCCTTCATACGGCTAGTGCCACAATCCCCATCACCTCTCTGGCAGTTTGGAGCTCGAATGCAGACACAGTTAACACCTTTGCCCATACAGCTATGATGCTTGCATGCATAATATAAAACATCTTGCCCGTAGACTCTTTTGTTTCTCTTACATAATTTGTTGTGCCTGCATAGTAGTATATATTTTTATTCAATCTTTTACATATAAATGAGTTTTATTGAATAAATGTTGCCATTGTCCGTTGTCCACACCATATTTCAGCCTTGTAACTTTAGTGAGTTTATGATTCCTCTTCGATTCTATTGCAGTAACAAGTTGCTTTATTGCTTTTTAAATCTTCTGCAGTGACACTGTGTAAAATTAAGGACGTGGTTAAATTCTTTATAGTTTCAGTGCGTTTTTAAAATTTCACATTTCCATAGCCTTGGATGATTAGTGTCACAAATCAAACCCAAGATGTTGTGGCTAGCTGGGTCGGACCTCGTGGCAAGGGGCTGCAATCTGCTGGCAAAGTCGCTGCAGAGGTTTCCCCAAGCAAAGGCAAAGCTCTCCTCAGCTTTGGTGAAAAGGACTGAAATACTGTATAAGCATTTTCATCTATTTTTATTGTTTCTCCCTTTGTTTTACAAGTCTGTGTAAATCCAAGCTGGGAATCAGTGGAGGTGTGTTGCTGGCTGTATTTGAAGTTTATTATTTTTTTTTTAATTCTTTTTCCCTGAGTAAGCTAACTTTATTTTTCCTCTTGGATGACAGAGGATGTTTGTGTGTATGTGAAGCATGAAGACCAATGCAGTGTGGATTTCAACAGACTTGCCAGCTACCGTTATTGACAGAAGATAATTACACAGTCAGTCTTGGGGCTAATACATGCACAAACACTGTAACTATAAGAAGAGATATCTGCAAACATACAAAATGAAATGAAAAGCCACAGGTCCTAATCCTCCTCTTTCTTTAAGTCAACAGGAGTTTTGCTTTTCCGTGCAGCAGGCTGTGCCGGGAGCCGGCATCAGCTCGGCAAACTGTCAGCAGGGCAGGGACAAAACGGAGAGAGAAACAAGGATTCCTCTCTTTTCTGGCTGGTGGACCTCAGGATGGGACTGGTGTTAACTGGGGCAGAATGGGACTGGACAGAGCCCTCCTGTGCCCTTGGGGTCGATCCAGTATCATGCTGGGGGGCAAGGTCAGTTCTGGTTTGGGGAAGACAAGCGTTGTGCTAGTTGTCTTAATAGGAAGTTAATTAAAATGTGATTTATCACAGATTTTCTAATGCAGAAAGGGTTTGGTTGGTTGTTTTGTGCTTCTTTTTTTAAAAATAATTCTGTAGTGGCAAAATTGTGCTTGTGTGTGCAAACACATGAATGTATTTGTGTTCTGTGTGTAGTTCAGGCTTTAATGTGGAACCTTGTAGTAGCTGAAATATTAATAAAGAAAAATCAGAGACTTACTTAGGCAAATGGAAGACTTTCAAAGAGTCTTTTCATTAATGTAAAACCCGCACCGTTCTTTTAATTTGTGGCTTAGTAAATGGGGGGTGTTTCCACTCCGTTGACTGCAAGAGTTGCAATCGGGTCTACTTTTTGGCTTATGAAAGGATCTTTCTGGCTATTTGACTCTATTTCGTTTGTGCACTCTTCTCTTCCAAGGGTAGAAACACTCTTCCCTGTTAAAGGCAGTTATTGAACTCCTCTTGTAGAGTGTAGCCTTTGCTACAAAGCATCGCATTATGGGGTCAAGAGAGAGGACATCAGACAGAAAGAGAGTCGCAGCCCCTACGTTCTCAGGTAATTCAGTGTATTAGGGAAATAGAGGAAATTCCACAGGAGTGAAATGGCAACTAAATACCTGTTGAAACTAATGGCAGGACTTCCACAGCCTCAAACGGTGCTGGAGTCCGGCCGTGATTTAGTCACCACTCAGTTACCACGGCTGTTTTAGAGAAGGTTAACGAGGTTAGTTTATTGTAAGTGTGGTAAAAGGGAGGAATTCAGGGGAAAAGGATGAATTTCTGGGTGAGATGAAAGAGCAGAATGAGTTGGTCCCTCTCCCTTGGCCGGGGAATGAATGAGCAACACCAGGGCTGGGACTCGATTCCCGACCGCCAAATGGGGAGAATAAGTTAGTTCTAGCAACAAGGTGGAGGTGAGCTTCTTCCTCAGCCTCCCGGGAGCACAGGGGAACAGGAGCCATGCCGAAGCTCACTAGCGAGGCTGGCTTTCATCCTGGCTTGACTGTTGATTTTAGAAAAAAATAAAAAAAAATCTGTGGAGTTTCTTGGATGCTGAACTTGGTTTTGGTGGGATTTTTTTATATGCCATAGCCTCAAAAGTGAGGGTAATACATTATGCAGTTATAGGTTGGATTCAGGTCTTTAAAATGAAAAAAAGTGCATTTAAAAGCTTTTCTTTTTTCTTTTTTTGTAAACTGGAAAATATAGATGCTAGTCTGCTCTTCTTTTATACCACTTTCCTCGCTGCACTATCCGTATTGCTTCCAGTAGCGCTGTAAGTGTCGTGGCTAACATCTGACACATGTTTCATTCTTCCTATCATGCCGTATTTCAAAAAAACCCAACAGTAAATTCTTTGCATAATGTATGGGATGCTTTCCTTGGAGTAAAATTGTGCTGTGCTTCAGGGAGCAGCCTCTGCCTGCCGCTCAGTGATACAGCCCTGCTCACAAACCCGATCTGTCGCTCCCTGATGAAGCGTTTCATGTCTATAAATGTGGTGATGTTTTATGTGGTCCACGCTCAGCCTATGATCTCGACTGCTCCCCAGCTGCTTCTTGTGGTGCCTTTCCTAGAGATAAAGGTGTGACTGAAGCCTTTGCAGACAGATCCCAGCGAGCTGTGAGGTTGCTCAGCTCAGCTAGTACTGACTGCAGGAGGCTCAGCACGGACTGGGAAATCTTCCCTGGGAAATCTGCTGGGAATATAATTAGGTGGCTGTCAAGGGTTAGCCGCGTGCTGCTACAGTCAGCCCACTTTAACTAAGTAGGTTATCTTGAGCGGGTGTGCCCGCAGCTTTCCTCCTGATGTAAGGGTGCGATGGGAGCGCAGCCGCTTGCAGGGTGGGCAGGGAGCTGCAGTCGGGGGTGTGGGGCTGCAGAAGCATCCCAGGGACTCCTGCACTGGCTGCTTTGTAAGAGACGGAGAACGACGCTGAAATTAGTCACACAGAGATTACAGCTGCTAGAGGACACCTATTTGCAGTGTGGATGTAACCATATTTTCAGAGCTGGCGAAGGATGTTAAGTCAAATACTCCAGTGGTCAGGCCTAATTAAGATGTTGGTACTGGATTCTAAACTAATTATACAGGGAAAGCGAGCTCTACCTCGTTATGTGCAAGTTGTTGCACACAAAGGTAACGCACGCTGACTCGTGCGGTGGAAGGAGGCGTGATCCATAATGCATGTGCTGTGCTGGAGTCAGACCAACCACCCGGTTTGAACCGAGCAGCGAGAGGCAAAGAGGCTGAGGCAGCCCCAGTCGCTTAGAGTCGCAGCAGTTAGTTGAAAAGTGACGTAGTTTTGAGGACACGGTGGTCTGCTGGAGCATGTTCCATGAGGCTGAATTCTTCGGATGCCTCGTTCGTTGTAAATAATTCACTCTGCTGCAGCTCTGTGGCGAGGGCAGCCTGCAGCTGCTCTGCAGAGCAACCTTAGAGCTTCTGCATCCTGCCCTGCTGCTCCCAGCACTGAAACCACAGCAGAGCAGTAAAATGCTTTGAAAGGTCCCCCTTGCAACAACTATTTACAGCTTGCAACAGCTATTTACATTTCGCGGTGCTCCTTCTGTTGTCCAAATCCAAAAAAAAACCAAAACCAAACCAACAAAGCCCCAAACAAACCCAAATAAATCTCCCAAGAAGCAACATTTAAGAGCTGTTCTTGCCTGTGCAGACACCAATAGCCAGTTCCTCTGAATCAATGAGTCGATTTCAACTGGTATTGCTTAAGCCAAAGGACACAAAGACGGGAGAGAAATTGTGTCTTCAAGGATATAAAAGGCTGCTGCAGGGTATAATCCGCTTTCTCTCATGTCAAGAAACAACAGGCTTATACTGAAGGAGAACTAGGTTGCACATTAGGAAACAGCTTTTGTAATGTTGAGATGGGAATGGTCCTTAAAATTAGACATCATCCTCTGCGAGTGATACATTTTAAAAGGCTTCAAAACTAGGTTAGACAAACATCTGGGACTATAACCCTGTGACAGCCATGGAAACAGTCTTGCTACTGCTCTTCCTCCAGCTCTGTGGCTTCACCTGCTCCACCCTTACAAGCCCCATGTCCTTAAAACAGTTTCCCTTAGATCATCTCTGTAAATAAGCAGCAATGATTCAAGGAGGCAGTTTCGTGTGGGTCCTGCCTGCAGGCGGTGGTAGAGAACAGTAACTTCTGAAACTGCCGTTTTGCAACGACTTTCCAAACCCTAACAGTGTTTCATTTAAGCCGACAAACTTCTCCTTAAACCAGCCAAACCTTGGAGTTACAGAATAACTTATGTGAACTCTGTTCTTCAGAGATTCCTGGTAGACACGACAGCTGGGGACGAATGGAGAGCAGGACACCGTGTCCTGGTTTCGGAAATGCAGCCCATGTCACTTAGTGCGCTGTCCTTGTTGGTTTTCATCAGGGCATTAAAATGACCCAATTCTCTCCTGCTTTGCTATTATCCTTTCTCACTTGTAGGTATTGGTGATATTGAAAGTCATCTTTCTTTGCAGGATGTCAACCGCTAAGACATTAGGACAGGACATGGAAATTGCCGATAGAGAAAAGCATCCAAAAGAAAAAAAAAAGGCTTTCTGGACTTAGCGATGCAGATTTTGGCAAGTATCCTGCTTTGCTCACATCTGTGCTGGGATCCCTGTTTTCTGTGGAGAAAAGGTGCATGAGCAGGCAAATGGTTTGGGGAGGTGGTAGCCAAAATAAAGATGTGGATAGCAATAGCTTCTGACCTCATTCAAGAGAGGGAAAAAACCCCAACCCCTGATATCAGCGCTGCATAAGAAATGTAATACAATCAGAAGCTATTATAATCTAGTTCTGCTTGAAACTCAAGTGGTTTGGACTGGAGTTCATTTTACATATGCCTCTGAATAAAGTTAATGTGTTCCCTACTTCCCCTTCCCCCTTAGCCTATACTGTAACTTAATGAATAACAGCCTTAATCACTCCGGTATCAAGATAGCCTTTTTACAGCCATGTAAATGTTCTTTGGTATATAATTTGTACATGCTTCACTCATCTATTATCATTGTTCTTTCTAAATGAGAAAATGCAAATGTTACACCGAGGGCCCCATCTTCATAGCTCACCACATATAATTCCTGACAGCCACATGAAGCTGTTTAGCATAATTTTCCTGTTAATAAACTGCCAATTACAGTAATTTAGTTCTCAGCTTCCAAAGACCAAAAGGTATATGATGGTTTCCAGCGCCCTCCCAATTAATGCTTCAGTTTGTTATTTTGGTACGTGTGAGAAAACAGAAAAATGGGAAGGACGCAGTTGTTTAAAGATAATACTAATGCAATTTCCTTTCACAAATTCAGAAGCTTTTCTCATCTGAGAAGCAAAACGCAATTTTGTGGTTATGCACTCCGCCTTGCACAGGCACATTTGTATGTGTAAAACACCAGAAACAGCATCAGAGATATCTGCATTTCACATGAATGGGAGTCAGCTTGAAAAACTACCAAATTAAACTTTGTAAAAGCTCTTAGAAACACCTGCCAGCAATGAAAAACTTTTTTGTTCTCCCAGTAACTTCTGTTTGTTGTTCAAATGCTTCTCAAACTCAGATGCTTATACAGTACTTTATTAAATTCAGTGGGAAGTACTGCAAGGGAAATGGGGGGGGGTGGGAATATTTAAGGAAATGTTTGTAGTGGCTGGAAAAAAATCAGAGGTATTATATTTAGAAGCAATTATTTTTCAAGCAACTGTTCACATAAAGTGTTCTCCGTTCAGATCTCTTCTAGAACTTTCTCATTGAAGAGAATTTGCATGGAAACAGAATCTTTGTTTCTTAAGAGTTTATCTGATCTTCCTGATTATTTTCCCTTTCCTGCTCCTTCTGCTCTGAAATCATCAGTCTCTGTGGTAGAACCAAACAATTTCTGAGGCAAGTCAAACCAATTTTCATCAAGGAGTAAGGAACAGAGAGGGGATCTCGGGAATTAAAGGTCCTACTTTCAGTGCAAGTACGCCAGTGGGTAAATGTAGGAAACAAATTCTTTTGGTTTGGGGGGAAGCTGAGGAAAACAACCTCTTTGGATGGAGCCTTTTGGGTGGTTAGTTTGGGGTACTGCCTTTATTCCCTCCTATTTTCTTGAAAGAGTTAGTAAATCAGAATATACCCACAGACATTGTAAACAAATTTTGAAAATTTTGTCTCTGGTAACTACATCTCAGTTGAAAAAAAAAAAAAGAGAGAGTCCATCCTTCCTACAACCATGTGCAATCTTTTGCAACCAGAAGGAACTTGGCTGAGCCCCCCTGTTGCCTGCTGGAGGACAGAAGCAGGCTGCGAGTGATTAGACCCCAACTGGAATATTTATTAGACATTCAGGAGCCAGGTTTGGCAAGGAAATTTCCATTACCTGTATAAATACTGGAGTTAAATCCTGCTCTGACTCCTCTAAACGCCTGGAGTCGGCCGTTTCAGAGGACTCGGCGCTGATGCCGATGTTCTCGGTTATGAAAATAAATGGACTCCCGTGGAAGCGCGGCGAGGTCAGCGCGAAGCAGTTACTTAAATTCCACCTTCCTGCAAGCTGGGTTTAGAGCACGAGGTGTGGTGACAGCACTACCTGTGCTTTTATCTGCCCAGTCGCCTCTCGGTGCTCGAGAACGCCCCACCCAGGGCCTCCAGCACTTGAACCCAAGCAGCCCCTGTGCCTTAATAGCTAACCCTGCCCACTTGCTTCTGGTAGCCAGCAGAAGAGTTTGCTTGCCCAGTTGGATCAGTGCATGACCAACGCAGGCAAGGGCTCCATTTCATCCAGAAGCTATAGTCAGATCCAGGGTCTGAGTGCACAAGCACCATCATTACCTTTCTGAGACAATCCTATGTGAGTAATCGCTAGAGCAAGGAATGCAGAGAAATTGCGATAACTTTGAAAGGGGAAAAAAAAAATAATGGAAAATAAAATCCAGGTGAGCTTGTTTGGGGACTTTATTCAAAGGGAGAGTGCTCTGTTCAGCTGTTTGCGTGTGTTTGGTGTTGGCCAACTCCTCCGCAATGCAATGCCTCAGGCAAGGGCTCAAAACAGAGAGGTTCCTTCAACCCTTTGAAAGCTAAATAGCATCCAAGTTATTAAACTTTCAGAAGGTGCAAGCGTATGTGCCAGCTAGTTACTTTTTGATAAGTACATTCTACTTATAGCACTTAAAAAAACCCCAGCTCAAGATCTGTGATATAAGTATTCTTCAAGGTAGTTTTAACTGTTATGAGATTAATGGATATGGGGCAGTTCGGAACTGATACATTAATTTTAATCATTTTGCTCAGTTTGTATCAATGAGAGAGAAGTGGATGAATCCTATGAAAGACATGAGAATATATCCCTTAAAGGCATATGTGGTGATTACGCATTTTGTGTTAGAAAATTATTGCTAAGCTCTGAAAATAACTGACAACTGGATTTATATCAGATGGACACACCCAGCATTCAGGGCAGTGCCTCAACACACGTAACAGCAGTGATGCCACTTTTCTAATAGTTTTAGAGTATTCTGAAATAAATCTGGAGAGTGAAATAATCGTATTTCTTCCCACTGAAGACCTGTTGGGAACTTGCTGGGGTATATTTGCCTGGGCTTTTATCGTGAGTATGAGCTAAGGATCACGTTATGGTTTTTTTTATACACTTGGTTGTTTGGAGCTGGATGACTTGGAATAATCATATCACTTTTCTTTGGTATCTTTTTATTTACTTACAGGCTGAAGACTTAGGGCTCTGTAGTATTTCCTTGCTGGCCTTGAAGCTAGCAAGTGTTCTTTTCTAGCCTGACCTCTCTCCTGTGCTCTGGCTGTAAGCTCATCGCTGTAGCCTGAGGCTGGAACAGCCTTGACAAGGGGCTGCCCTGGAACTGGTGTCACATTATTTAATGGAACAAGGAAAGAGCTTTCTGTGGGAGTGACACCCTTGCAAATCTGCCCTGGGGCCACCACCTCGCTGCCTGTGTGTGTTATGTCCATGGGTTATCAGCCCAAGGACCAGAGCCCTGTGTTAGACATTGCGAAGGTTGCACCTCAGCTGCACCTCAGCAGGGGCACTTCAGCCTGCCCTGGAAAAAACTGAGACTGGTGCATTTGCGCTTTGCTCATCAGACACTGATTTAACGCGACGGGATGGGGTGGGATGAGCTTTCATCACAAGGAAGCCTGCAAATGTTTGTAGTTATAATTAGGAAATGTGCCAGTGCTCCTATTAACCTGATTGATGCGAAGTCTCGGTTAGGCAGGAACCTGATCTTTTCCCCCAGTGACTGCAACAGAAGATCCATTTAGTTTGAAAAGGGAGTTACGAGGAGTGCAAATTTCTGATGATCCCTTTAACCAACAAGCAAAAGGTTAGGTGCATCTTCAAAGCTTTGTAGTGATGGAAGAAACTCCAAAAGGAGGATGAGTGTTATAGGAGGGCAACTTTTTTTCGTGCAAAGGGTGCTGACACCGCACCATTCTTATGAACAGTCAAATTCAGGACATGACCATCCTTCCAAAAAGACAAGATTATTTCAAAACCAGGAGCAGAAGCATCATAAAAAAGCTACACTGATTACACCAGTATATACAGACATATAATTCGGGACCATGGCTGATATTTGCACGCTGTTAAGCTGCCCTTGCCACCTTAGGCCAATGCTATTTCTGACGTCTCTCTACCATCTTCCATAGCTCCACGAAGATGTGCCCTTGCTGACCTAAAAAGAAACCTTTTTAAAATGAAATTCCAGCAGAAAATGGCTGCTTTTCAGAAATAAAATAGTTTCTGCTAAAGGTTTCCCTGGTACAAATGCCCCAGTGGTGCCCCTGTAGCTGCGCTGTGCAGCTCTTCACAATGCAAACTTTCTGACCTTAAGGAAGAGCTTGTGTGCCCACAAGCTTTTTTGTTCTCCAACTGCATTCACTGGACTAATAAAAGATTGTAGCTTTCCATGCAAACCTTGCTCTTTGCACCATGAATTAAACTCCTACGTGCAAAAGGACTTGATATTGACCTTAAAGGCCTTGAAAACCCACTAATATTAGGCAGACTGAAGAAGATACGTAGAACCAGTGTGGATCGTGTTTTGCTTGAACACAGGCAAATGAAGTTTTGTAATATAATCAAAATTAGCCTAAAATTAGCTGTGAGTAGGTGCGGTAGAGCTGCAATCACCGTTATCGGACAACAGTTTGTCCCATTATTACTTATGTGCTAGTTGAAGCCACAATAATATTAAAGTCACCCTCACTAAACACACAACACTTTGTATTTTGACAGCGCTTCATAAACATTAATGAGTTAAGCTGAAGTAAACACTTCTCTAATATCCACCTTCCCTGAACTGATCTGCAAAGGCAGATTAAAGGCAATGAGGAGCACACCGCAGTTCAAGAGCATAAAACCTTTTCATTGGCCATCCAGAGCTTGAGGGGAAAAAAAAATGTGGACCTTCCATCTGCTGCAGAGCCATTAATGAAGTATCACAAGTGGCTTTTATGTGCCCTGTCATTTGGACATTATACTAATGCCGGGGAGGGAGAAGGGTCAGGATAAAAATAGAGTTCACAAGGACCTTGCAAAGCAAAATGAGTTTGGACTCAGAATGACAGAGAAGACCTGTGCTGATGTGTTCAAAAAAACTTTAAAAAATCGTACCCACCCCAGGCTAATCTCATAACTCATTGGTTAGTTGTCAAAACTCAGGTGATGCCACCTTCAGGGATTAACATTAATGAAAAACGAACTCAAACTGTGAGGTAGCAGCAATGCAATGTGGTGGCGGTCAGCAAGGAGAGTGTGTGTTGAAGTGCCAGGCTTAGGGTTTAGCCTAAGGGCAAAGTACTTGCAGGCCAGTTTTTTAGAGTCCTTCCCTCAAAAGTGCTACTTGTTTGAGTTTTGAGCAAGGCAAACTCAAATATCTGAGGTGGGGGTTGTTTTGCTTAACTTGGAGGAACTCCTGAATGCAGACTTAATTCCCACCAAAAAATACAGACAAGAAACTTCCTTAGCATCTTAATGGTCCCTTTGGGAAAGCTGGCCAAGTCAGACAGTTATGTTCAGTAAATCCTCGTTATCTATGCTTGCTTTACTAATGAGCTTGAGTATCATATTTAAATCCCTGTAGCTGCATTTCATATATGGGTTGATGTGAAAATTAAGTATTTTTGCTTGGCATTTGGAGTGCATCATGAGCAGCTCCACTGTGCTCCTGGAATGCTTTTCCTGATATTAGCATGACGCAGGTGTCTAAAGGGTCACCATGATGAATACCATGGTGGAGGCCATTGAGGGAGAACATTTCAAACTGGAGATGTTACAGCTATTGGAGGATAATTGAGATATTGTGTATTTATACAGTTCTGTCACAGAAATATTCCTATAGCAAATGCTAAGTTTGATTAAGGGCTTTCCTTCTTGGATGAGGGCAAAGACAAATTCCAAGAGCAAGAGGCAAGAAAAAAGAAAAGTAGTCTGGGAAAATGAAGTGGGACATTTCCAGTATAGTCCAGCTAACGGCTCTGGATATTATCTGGGAGCAGATGGACGTGATTCCATTTACAAGGGGGAATTTTTTTAATGATACCACCCGTGTTATTTTGATCAAATGTTTTAAATAATATTTTACTGAAGGATTATTTATAGTAGGTTCAAACATAAGGAATGAGCATTTGTTGCATAAGGCTCTCCTTCCTTGATGTGTTCCGCTGTTTTTCCAAGCTGAATTAAGAGGCATAAATTATTCTGTGTAGATTTATGGAGGTCCCTGTCCCTTTAGGTCATTGCTAAAATCAACAGGCTCAAACATATGCTGAATTTGTGTTTGGGGAGCTGTGTTTGATCTCCATGCCCTGCTGCCTCATTATCTCAGTAACTTACTATATTTTTTACGTCTGTGTTGTGCTGCAAATGGACTGCCCATAATCCCCTTTTTATAGACTTAATCTGGCTGGTGATCAACTTGGCGCCTCTTCCTCTTGGTGGTGGGGGCACAGTGTGAGACATTCCTTGGCAAGCCGAAAACACCCCTCCTGCCTGCGTTTTCAAATCCCTTCTACTCCCATCTGATGCTGAAGAGGTGTTGGTGTTGACATTTCCGTGTGAAATACAGCTGTGTGTTTACTTCTGGAAAGATCAGCGCCAGCTGTCATAGCCGCAGCCTTCTGTGGGCGCACAGCGGTGATCGAATTAACATCTCCTTTGGTACCTGGACGTGAACGTTGGGCAAGCCTCTAAATCCACTTTTCTGGAGATTTTGGTAGCCTTGGTACTTATCGAGGTAGGTCAGGTGAATTTTAGGAGCTGCCTTCTCAAGCATTCTGTGAAATAACGATTACGATTGCACATCACCTGTACACACAAGGCAGTTAATTTGTTTTCAGTGAACATTTGTACAAGTGAATTATTCACCCATCTGCAATATTTATCTTTAAAATGACTAGACAATTCAACTCCATGTGGAGATGTGCCTCCGTATGAATTCATAAATCCACAATCACTGGCAGGACATTTTCTGCAGGGGCTGATGATCTATTTATTCTCCCTTTTTTTCTCTCCAAGGCTTAGTCCAGGCTCTCTTGCTTTGACATGAGCTGCAAGCAACCAAGTTGCATAGTATTTTACTATTTCCTAATTTGAATATAAAGCTTCAGCAATGTTCCCTGCAACTGCAGCTTGTCAGGTTGGCAGCTCTCTCAGGTGATTACAGGGCAGCGATTCTGGGTGAATTTTTTTCCTTGCATGCAGCAGACATAATGAGTAGAAGGTATTATGTGACAAGCCTAAATTATCGAGCTAAATGAGGAATTGCAAATTCACATTTGGAGCTTTTGAAACTATTTGTGGTCAACTCTGAGCCTGCTAGCAGAGGGCTAACTTTTAGGAGAGAATGTCCCTATTTCTATTCACAGATGCTCAGAGCTCCTACACACTGGGGCAGCACAAAGAAGACACAGGGACATAAAATCACCACTTTAGATGTTGAAAATCATCCTACCCAAATCGACCTTACTTGCTCCAATGGCTGGGATTGCCCCAGGACTGGGATTTCCCAGGGGGATGGAACTGCCCCTGACTGGGAAGCAACTGGGATTGCTCTGTACTTTGATGGCCAACTTTTTTACTCCAAGAGAATGGGAGTAGTATTACTGGCAATTGATAGTTGCCTAAACTAATGATTCAGAAAATTGCTTCAACAGCTCCACTTAAGAGAGCCTGGGTTTTAAAGAACAGCGAGGATCTGACTTGAATAGCATTCCTCTGTAGTCATCAATAAAGCCATTCTTTGTCCAATATGATTTGATCCAATATGATGAGCGTGAGGGACTATGTCCTGCTAGTCTGGAGATTTGGGGCTTGTATGAACTTGAGCAGTTCCAGTCAACTGAGCAGTAACTTCCATAAGGTTAGAAAGTAATCCTGAATATCCATGTTTCTGAAGAGCAATTTTGTTGAAGAATTTACTTAAGAAAATGAATTCTTTGGATAGACCAGCACTTCCGGAAGTGCACTGAAATATGCTTTATGAGGGATAGCTTTTACTAGCAGTTACTAAATGTTGCAGTCACACTTTTGTCTAATTGCTGATATGTGGCATACAAAGAGCTATACCTGAATTTTTCTAAGAGCCCCTTTCTTCACATATTTTCTTCAAGCATTTCCTGAAAAACAGAAATATGCTTCTCCGACAAGAAAGTTCTCTTCATCTGCAAAGGAAAGGCTGTATTTGCCTCAGCTTTAAATTATTCTGAAATGACTCATGAATCTTGCCTTGAAAGTGAAGTGGTTCGCTACATTAAAGAGTCTTGTGAAGAAAGCAGCTAAAACACTGTAACCTATTTCCACCGATTTTAGGATTTAAGTTCTGCTAATGCATGTGTCCCCTTTGTTAATGTCTACATGGAGAATAGAGTGTTTTACACTTGAACTTTAGTACCTGAAAGTGAGAACAGTGCAGCCGCAGTTGTAGTCATGGAGCAGAAATGATTATACCCACTTTGGCTCTAACTGTTAAGTACCCAAAGAATAACCCAATATGGAGCAGATAAATCTTCTCCTGGTACAGGAAAGATTTGCTTAGTAAAGGAAGAGTCTAAATCAAAGTTGTCCTGGATCATCTGGACACCAGCTCTCTAACCTGTGTAATTTTGTTATCTGAGCTATTATCTCCGGTGTGCCCCCGTCTGTGCTGTTCTAATTAGCAGGATAACTAACGGAGCAGCGTGACATTGCTAACAGGGAGACTGAAGATTTAGTTGAATGCACAGATTAGCTTTGAAGTTTCCGGCACTCCTAAAGATTTTATGGTAATTTCCCATTTCTGCATAGGCATATTTGCATTTTGCAAGACAGTTTAGCTCTAATCATTTGTCAGATATTGCCAATCTACTGTCAGGAGGGTAGAGGCACCAACTCAGGGAGCTTTTAATATTGTTGTGCCCATCATCTTTAATGGCCATCTGGGAGCTGGCTGCTGGGGACAGAGCATGGATATTCCAGAGCAAAAAAGGCATTAAGGCATCAGC
Organism: Apaloderma vittatum; assembly: GCF_000703405.1. NCBI lineage: Eukaryota > Metazoa > Chordata > Aves > Trogoniformes > Trogonidae > Apaloderma > Apaloderma vittatum. Next base: position 32,718 of record NW_009735667.1, on the reverse strand, counting down.
CTGACCCAGTGAATCACCCAGACCAAGTCTGCAAAACGCAGTAGGCAAGCAGGTAGGCATATAGTATCTGAGCAATAATGCACTGTGGAGCATTTCTTACCATCCACTCTCCCTTTTCCATTTCCCTCTGCTGCGCAGAATATTCTCATCTGTTCAAGCATGAGGGACTATGTAACCTCTGGTTTTGGTGACAGTTAGAAACATCTATAAGGACTTCTCAAAAATATCCGTTGTATGAGCAGCTCTTCCTTTGGTTACTACTACTGGAAAGTGAATGAGAATAACTTTGGAGCAAAAATTCTCCAGATGCCTCCTTTCCTCAGCTAGGTCCTGCTTTCATTACAGAGGTTGGCAGAAGGCTCTTGCTTCATGGTTCTTCTGCTGTGTTGAAATGCAGGTTCTGTTATTGAGCAATAAAAATATGGCACCTCTGTGACTTGTCTTTAATCTGTTTGTCAGACTGGGGTGGAGGGACGTGCTGTGCAGTGTTCCTCCTCCCCTGAGCAATCTCCTCCTTACTGTTGTGTCACAAATTTCCTTTGCTTTTCCAAACTACCCTCATTGGCTCAGTCCCATTTCTTGGTCTGATCAGGCAACAAGCCTTGCTGGAGGTTCACTTTTGCCAGGCAGCAGCAGACATTGACCCCAGTGCCCTGCTACGTTACAACAGCTACACCACGGGCATAACGCAACACATGCCTGTGGCTCAAGACGTGCCTTGTGCATCTCTTGGCCAGCATCTTTACCTCCTCCAGCTCTCTGCTGTTGCATCCTTTGAAAGCTCATTCACTCGAACCGAGGCTTCTCTTCCTGTTCAAGCTCCCCCTGGCCTCACACAGCAAAAAGTCTCTTTCTAGGTCTCTGGTCACAGCCTGCACGTCCCCAGACCATGTACAGCCAAGCTGTTCCTGCCTTGCAGTGCCTCTCCCTTGTCCTTCCTCTGCTGGCCTCCTCCCTTTTGCTGCTGCAAGAAAGGGTCTCCTGGCCCCTTCTTGTACCTCTAGCCCTCTTCCTCAGCTGCACATTTTCCTGTCCAGTGTGTTTTCAAATCATGAAAAAATTCACACGACCTCACAGTTTCTCCTTCCACAGCCCTAACTGAACTCTAACCGGCTGCTGTCACAGCCCAGAGCTCATCTGTTAGCCAATTCCTTGTCCAATTGATTATTTCACTAGCCTTGCTCTTCTAACGGCCTTACGCAAGTTCAGGTAAATCGTATCTCCAATCTCACTCCTGTTCTCTCTTGCCATCCCTTTCTGAGAGATATGAATCAAATATTAATATCGATCAGTACTTAATGCCAGACACAAAGGAAAATCTGCTTTCATGTAATATGAAATATTAATAAAACATTAATGAGGGCAAAGGAGAAGGTTGCTAACACGACGGTCAGCTCATCTCTTTCCTGCTCGAGTACAGTGTTAGTGTATGTCTCTGTGTTACGCAGTGGTCTGGACTATCAGCTGCACTGGAATTAGGTTTTGATTTCTAAGTCCAGATTTGCAAATGTCAAGGTACTGACTTACCGCTCAAAAGGATTGACTGAGAGACCTTAGGTGCCTTTATCCTCTGCACACACATGATGGTTCCTCAAATACTTGTGCTCTGAATTTTAACATCAATCATTTTACCAAAGTTGAACATGTTAATCGCTCTCAAAAGCTGTGCCTCATTTAGCTGTACATTAACTCAGCATTCTGCTATGGGTTCCCCACGAGGTAGGGTCGTATTTCTAACAGTGTAAACTGGTGCTCAGAAAGCAGCCACTGAGCTCATCTAGTCAAAGGGACTTTGACAGGTGAGTGCCCGTTTTGATTTTGGGTAGTGTGGGCTTGCTTGAGGTTGTTCGTCGGGGAACTCAGAGGTATAACATGAATGCTCATTGCTCTCCTATTAGATTGAGACCATGGTGAGAGAGAAAACAATGAATTCAGGTGTTAAAAAAAAAAAAAAGAACCAGGAAGTTAAATGCAGTTAAACCTGTTAGGAGGATTTGGAAATAAGGAAGCTAAAGTGATTTGTAAAACTATGCTTTGATCTGATTTATAAGCACAGTGGAGAGATCACATCTGAGCTGCAGCCAGCCAGCCAGTCTCACTCTGCTGCGCCAAGGTAATCAGCAATGCAGCTAAGAGAAAGTGGAAGGGTAGGAAAAACTTAAAAACAGAAGAGAAATATAGGATGAGAAGAACAGAGGACCGGGAGAGAGGATGGAGAACACAAACATAAAGAAAATTGTATCTATAGAGGAAAAAGACCTCAGAGTACTACGCTGTGAAATCAGTTTGCTCAAGGTAGGCTGCGGAGCAAATGCACCAGATGGATCCAGCTCCTTTGGATACGCAAAGGCACTGCTGAACGCACTTTGTTGTGCCGGGTTTGATGCTCTCCTGGATTGTGGTGTGGAACCTTTGATGTGGTTTATGCAGGTGCGTGTGAGGGAAGAAGCTGTACTCTTGAGTGCAATTGTCAACTAATAGCAGGATAGAAGAAAATAAGAAAAATAGAGATAAAAAGATTATGAGAGCCCTCTAATCTGGAGATCTATCATCATACTCCAAACATCAGATCCTGATAGGAAAAAAAAGCCACTTTTAGTCCAGGTTGGGGTTTTTTATCATGAACTTTGAAGATGTTTCACTATTTACCGGTATCTGCTGATTGTTTGATCTTCAAGTTAAGTGTAGCCCCTGCTAGATTCACGAGCTGCTGAAAGAAGAGAAGCACAGTTATATTTCTACCACACTACAGAATAACTAGAGATGCTGCAGTCTTCTAAATCATCATTGCTTATTAGAAAAACTTTTGTTTTCACTGCTGCTGGAGGACAGTTCATTTTAATTCAGCTTTCTGAGGATCCCCTCCATCAATGACCTGCAGTCTGTGTAAGTGGGGACATAAAGCAATTGACATGAAATCAATATTAATTCAGGAGCGTGTCAGGTTTTTTTCCTCCTTTTGTAACAGATACTTATCAGGGTGTTACGACCTGGCAGCGTGAAGCTGTTGAGTTTCCAAATGCAGGTCTCTGAGGCTCTTGGAGGGATGCTCCTGAATGAGCACAGCCAGTGTCCTTTGGGCTGTGGTTGTGTTGTGTGCTCAACAACATACCAAGATTAAATGTCAGCTTGGTTTTCTCGCTTTTTATCATAACCAATTGCTGCAGTTATTTCCAAGACTTAGAGAAACCGATCTAAACTTCACAGCTGTTTCGCTCAGAAATCTGTCATGCAACTGCTTGCTTTGTTCATTGTTCAAGGACCGCGGGTCTGGTCTGGTTTTATTTTGTTTCACTTTAGGTAGAAGTGAAGGTAGAGAGACATATAGGAGAGGATTTGCTGATTTTTTTTTTTAAAAATAGGTCTAAAGCAGAGTTTGTCACTTCTGAATGTAGGATCAGGACTAGACTTTCCAACCATCAGAGCAGAGTCATTAGAGTAAATTTTGAAGGAAGTTCAAACAGATATTGCTGGGATTTTATTGGTTATTATTGATATTATTTCACCCCATATATAAGAGGATACATGGAAGGAATCCTACGGATGTGGGAGACAAAAGCTGGTGTGTGTGGATCCATCTATCACTGGAGTAACTGCAGGATGCTGCACACGTTGGCTGTGTTGAAGACTGACTTATGAACAGTTTCCTATTTAAAGACAAGAACACGGTATTTCATGCAGATTTGAAGCAGGTAACACTGGAAGGACTCCAAGAGGAACTTGCTGTGCAACGAGCAATGAGCCAAGGTGATTTTAGGGGCAACATCTCAGGAGACTGAAGAGAAAAAGAGGCTGCAGTGCAGATGACAGGGGGAAAGCTTCCAGTCTTTTATGAAGCACCAATCTAAACAGTCAGCCTTGTCAACGGAGGTTTGAACTCAGGAGATTTGGAGTTTATTTCTGGCTTTGCAACTTACTTATAACCTTGAGCAAACAATTTTATTGCTATCAGCCTCAGTTTCCTGTGCTGGAAAGAGACATTCATGGTTCTATCTCCCTTTGCAGTGTACTTTGCTACGTATTTCATATAAGTGCATAATAAAAGTTTTGCACTGTTTGTTGCACCCAGAAAAAGCTTTTCCAGTAGCTATAACCAATGGAGAAAAAAAGATCCATCATCCAAGGAGGCTGGCCACTAAGCATCTCTCTCGGCAATGAGAGGGAAGGGGTAAGGTGGAAGGCTGCTGCGCAGATCTGCCTTCTGCCCGCCGTGCCTCTGAGAGGGATGGAGGATTTTAGCTACCAGGGCAGTTAATCTGGCACCTTCAACCAGGGATCTACAAAAAGTAGGGGAAAACAATGAATCAGCAGTCTCGGGTGCTTGTTAAGCATTCTTGTTAGAGACTGTTTGCAATGGTGCTTAGCTTTAGTCTGCTAAGAGTAATTCCCTTCATCCTCCTGGCTGCCCAGCAGACAAGCAAAAGGACTGACAGCAGAAATATTCCCAAACAGGGGATATTAAGCAAGCACGCTGATGACTGATGTCTGCTGCACTCCCAGTGGAGTTACCACTCATGAGATTTAAGTTGACTTCAGTGACATTTTTGCCCTTGAGGATTTCTCTCCTCCTTTGCAGAACTGTCTGCATTTTACCTGATGTTTTGTAAAGAGCCGGGCAGGGAGGATCTTCCCACTGCAGGGCTGTGTCTCCATCAGCGGCACAGGCTTCAGTTGAGAATTTGAGCTAGTTCTCTGCTGGCCACTTGATCAAAGCAGAAATCCTGATGTCAACTTGTAGAGCCCTCACCTGGGCTTGCTCTTTCTGAGAGTCCATGGCATCATCTCACCAAAACAGGAGGTTTTGACACAGGGGAGTGAAAATGACTTCCCAGATTAAGGCAATGATGAAAACTGAGAGAATCTTTAGTTCTAAAATGAATATCCCTCAAAAACCCTACTAGCCAGAGTGGCATCTCTGGAGGTGACCTATAGTGTGGTTCATGGGAGAATGCAGAAAAGGCAGGGGAGATATTCCTGC
>NW_009735667.1:1907-27709 GCF_000703405.1 Apaloderma vittatum | reverse complement strand
AGGCAAGGAATAAATCCATCTTCCCACATTGACATACACATTAAAGCATACAAATAGATGAGTAAAGTTCATATAGTATCAAATGAGAAAGATGTGATGTAACAGCTTCATTATCACGCTCATGCCTTCCTAATTGCACTCCACGGAGATCACTTACGAGCCTATGATGGATTTCCGTGTAATAGGATCAAGCTGTATTTGATAGTAAGCCTTTTGCAACAGGAAGCTGAAATGAAAAGTGGGATTCAGAAAGGATCATGGTAAATATTGCCTAAATTTAATGCCAAAAGTATTTTCTCTTGATCAAACTTTCTTCCTGTAGAAGTGTGACCCATTTTCTAGAGCCTGTCTGTGTGTTTGTAACGTGCTGTGGGAGGAGGAACTGAGCACCAAGTCCTTCACGGGTTGGGTTGGCCATGGTTAAGCAAAGCAGAAGTTACAAACAGAGAAGCATTTTGTGGCAGCAAGAAGAAATATGCCTCCTACAAAGCTTTTAATACTGACTTAAATCATACTAGTATGTCTTCTCAGAGGTCATCTCTAGTCTTGAAGTACTTTTTGCCTTCTTTGCTCATGTTGGTTTTAGTCACTGGTTATTTTGAGTGACAGTTGTCAACAAAAAAAATAGAATTTCTATCTGGGAATGATCAGCTGTTGTAGCAAACAGCCGAGGAAAAGGGGCTGGTCTTCATCATAACATGATAAAGCATGACACAGAGTTCTGGAAAGGTTCTTCTTTCCCTGCTGTGCTTGTCAGAGACTGATGGGCAAGTCTTGCTGGCTCAAAGTGCTGCTGACAAGGCTGAAGGCGTATTAGGAAAACTGCTTTCTCCTGGACACGAAATTATTCCGACAGCAGCTAAGGAAATGCATTCCAGTAATCTACTGCCACTTCATGTGTACTGCAGAGAACTTGCTTCAGCAAAAAATAACAGCTGCATTAATACTGTGTAAAATCATCAAAAATCAACTGCTTGCTTTTTTCAGCAATCAGAAAAGAGAATTACTGTAATTGATGGATGTACTATTTTTTTTTTGTATGTGTGCATATCATCCTACCCATTTCACAGAAGCAGACATCGAGTTCACAAAAAAAAAGGCATCTTGAGAAATCACAATTTCAGCTTTATGCTCATACTTTGGTTTGCATAGTCGGTGCTACACTGGCAGAATAAAACACAGCTGAGTCTCAGGCCCTCGACCACCAGCCTTAGGTGACACTCCCTCCTTGTGAAGAAGTTCTTTTTGACAAATTGGCTGGTGTGGAAAACAGTGGCCCTGCAGTATGATATAGTTCCACATTGGAAGTGCTCCATCTAGATATTCAGGATAGCTGTTCTGAGAGGTCCTTGCCAAGGAGGGTTTTTTCTGGGACTGAGTGATGGCAGAAGAAAATAAATAGGAAAAGTTAGAGGAACCATGCTGAAGTGTCTTACTGAAGGCTTTTCTGTTAGTCTTATTCATAGCTGTATTAAGAATGATAATTGCCAGGAAGATCTGCCTCGGGAATTTAATAAACTCAAATTTAATAAACAGTCCGTGGGCTAATTTGGCAGCTCCGGGCTGCACCCACAAGGTCTACTCAGGGTGCTGATGGACCTAAAGCTGAAGCGAGCAGTGCACCACCTCAGAGAGCTTTCCAGGGTGGCTAGCAAAGCTAAAAATGCCTTGGCATAAAACCACCCAGCTTTATCCTCCCCATAAATTTGCCCAAGGACTAGGAGTGTTTTAAGACACATCAACCAAAAGAAGTTTTAGAGCGCGCTAGAAAAGAGCTATAGTGCTGCGATTTACAGCCGGGGACGTTCACCTGGACAATAAGAATCCTGGTGCATTGAGCTGAAAAATATGCTGCAGTGTATGGTATTGGCTTGTTTGTAATAAAACACTAACCTCATACATTTTATTGGTTTTACAGCCATTTATTGTTTTCTTTTCAGAAATACAGTATGTAAGCAAAACCGATAAAATAGTTTATTACATAGTAATTGTTCAAGAAGAGAAAGACCTATCAGAAGAGGGATCTCTTAAAAAGTATACAGCAGGTCTTACATATTAGGAGACAAAATGGAGATGGTTGAAGACCGTCCTGAGTTCTCCACTGTCTTTACTAGGGCTGGACAGAGAGTTTTTCACAAGACCTCGGACAACTGCCCAAAAGCTTTATCAGTGGAAGCCCAGACAAGACAAGAATGCAAAGGAGAAGCACAATATTTACTACTGATTATTTATTAAAAAGCTGCCCAGAGAAAGAGAAGAGCAAATCAGAGGACACCTCTGATGCCAGACACGGACACAGCAGCATTTTGACTAACAGGTGTTGCGTTCAGTTGGCCAGCTGTGGTTTTCCTACCCCATCTTTTGGATTTTCTCTCATAAAATTAGATATGCTTGCTTAAATTCAAGTCTAGGCTCTGCAAAAACATATCTACTTGCTCGCTTCTTCATGAAGTTGTGGTTTATGCTGGGAATTTTACCAGAAACCTAAAGAAAGAGTCAAAATAAAAGGCAAAATGTTGCATCAAAACAGTAAGAGACCAGATAGCCTTGGACCCTGTTTTCTCTCCTTTGTCCATGGTTAAATAACTTCTGTCAGTCTTCAACACCTCCGGAGCAGCTTGGCACCAAAGGGTGCCTTTGGGAAGCCAAATTTCCTTCAACACATGTCAAGCTCCCCAGTTTTAACCCTGACCTGAATCTGTAAGGAGGAGCTTTCAGTGCGTACTCGGTTCCACCTGCAGCCTTTCAGCAGCTGGAAAGGTTTGTTGGATCCCGTGTCCTATTTAGCCTCTCTCTTCAGCTGCCTAAAATTGAGCAGCTCTTTCCAGCACACCCGCTACAGCTTCATCCTTCTACTGCAGGAACCAATTCCAAGCTATTATTGCACTGCTTAATGATCCCGCTCAGGCTGTTTTGGAAGAGTGGTCCTTAGCGTCTCACTCCAGGGATTTAAATAGGCTCGTACGTCAAGGCCAAGCCTTGATAATTCCTTTATTTCTGGTGGCATTTTAAATCACATGGGAACCAGGAGCATCTTCTGAGCAGGGAGATGACTCCCTGCCATTAGGCAGCTCCGATCACCGACCAAGAACGCTCTTGAAATTTATATTCTTAACGCTGGTACTTGCTCTGATCTAATGAATTAGGCTGGGGCAAACAAATCGCTGTTTCAGATGTTAAAATTTTTTGTCAAAGGGCTTGCTTTCAACCATGTGTTTTAGTACTAAGAGGTTGGGTGGGGTTTTTTTCCCTTGTCTGTGTTTTTCCTTAGTTTGTAAGCCCATATGCAATTCCATATTGCTATTTCCAACCATATCTCTGAAAGCTATCACACTCTTCCCCATGTGCCCATATAGTTTCTTCCTTCTCCCCTTAATTTCTTTAGCTTGTGAGTTAAGGACTCATGACAAAGCGGAGGGAGCAAAGTCCTTTGAATCTCTCAACTCAAAATGAGAACTTGGCTTTTGGGGAAATGATCTGCATTCTGGCAATAATGAGCAATTATAAGAAGTTGGTAGCGTTTCAATAATCATACTCCTGTTGCTTTGCTCAGTAGATGTTAGTTCACATTTTTGAGAACTCCTTTATATACTACTAAGATCATCCTTGTAAAATGACAGATTTCCTGACCTTTTTCCTCTTCAAAGGATTTTCACTGAGCACAGAATAATTGTTGCTAGCTCTCCTGAACTCCAGGTACTTTCAGTTGAACCTCTAGCAGTGAGAAGTTCTTTATTTCCAGAATGTAGAACTCTCTTAACCCTTGCTGAGTGCCGTCAGAGATTATTACAGATGGATTTCTTCATAAATATTGCTGTATAAATAGAAGTTTATCGGAAAGGCAGGAGAGGATGACACAGCTCTTTCCTTGGAGATATCTTTATGGGGTTCAGAGCTTTTCTTGCATAAGGGCACGAGGATTGTGCCTGGAGGATAAAATTATCTCCTATTAAAATACAGGTATTGAAAGCAGAAGAAAGAAGAATTAATCTCCAGCAGTTCTTATTCAGTCAAAAAATCAGACCTAGATTTTATTTAGGATGAGATCAAAAGCTGACAACAGTCTGAATATGTATAGAATTTTAACGTGAGATTTGTTACACAATGCAAATCTTCTAACACATTCATTACTCAATATTATGAATGTAATTGGAAATTAACTCACTGACAAAACTTGTTTGTGAAAGTCTGTTACAAATACCGAGCATCAGAACTGCGTTAAGAGTTAAGCTGTGTTGGTTAATGAGAGGAGAATTTTTGTCAGTCTTGCTGCTCCCTGATTAAATTCAGTATCTGCCTTGGATTTTGCTATTTTAAGACTTAGAAAAAATACGGATTTTCAGAATGGCTCATTGTAAACTGCTGATATCATAAATCACACTGCTCCCATGTTTTTAAGACTGTAAAATTAAGAGGGTTGAAGGTACACCAGCAGCAGACCCAACCTAGCTACAAATACTGGTTTACTTGGTTCATATTGACAGGTCTTTGCTCTTACTACTACCCAGTGTCAGTTGTGTGATAAGCTACTCGTGCTGCTTATTGTCAGGCATTTCATCTCATCGTGCACCGCTGGGATTAGCGTCTCTCACAAGCAAACCCAGATTAGGCAGAGATTGGAGAATGGGGCTCAGCCCTGAGCTCCCACCTCCAGCTCCACAGTGATGCTGTGGGTTAGCTCTCCTCCTAGCACTGCCGAAGAGCTCTCACAGGGTCGTAACATCCACTTTTAAGGACTGAATATCTAAAAACTTTCAGACCACAGACCAAAACCAGAGGTGGAGAGACCCACACAGCAAGGTGCACCTAAAGGGGAGGTTTGGGAAGCAGCAGACACCTGTAAGGGATGTGAGTGAGCAGGTAAATGCCTTTCTGGGTGGTTCCTTCCCATGAGGAGCTTTCTGGACCATAGATGTGAATGAAGGCCTCACTACCTCGCTTTGCCAACGTGGTCGGTGTTGGTGGGGCAGAGCTGTGATGACCTTTTGACAGCAGCAGTTTCATGGCTGGGAGTGGCGGCTCCTTGGTTGCTGTATTGCTCTGGCAGATACAATTCCACAGAGCCCTGAACTTCATTGCTATGGTCATTTCAGCATCCAGGTCCCTGAAATGAGAACAGAGACCAGCGTTTTTCATCAACATTGGTGTAAGTAGAGCGGCAATTTGCAGAGCCCTGTCCTGCACTGCTGAAAGCATCAACCATATGTGGCTACTGTGGTGCCTCACCTCTCCCTACCAACCTTTCTCCACTGTTTTCTCTAGAAAGTCCTCAAGCCACACCTTCTCCATTGCAGCTTTTTCCTCCTGGCTGGCAAAGAGGTGGTCAGGGTGGCTGTGTGTCCCTGTGTCACACGAGCATACAGCCATGAATAATGCGCAGAACTCATTTAACTGTGCTCCCATTTCTGATGCTGGCTCTTGGATTCAAGTGTAGCTTTGGTCTTTCTTTGCATTGAGGTTGATTGAGAGGGTTTAACCATATACAGTATTCAAATTTCTTTTATGCATGGAAAGATTTTCCAGAAATCAATGCACTCTTCGTGTAATGTAATTAATACACGAACTGACTCCCCTTTAAAGAGAGTAGTAATGCTCCTTACGAAGACCAATGCACTAATATTGCATTCAGTAATGTACTTTTTAAAAGTTAAATTCTTCATCATTGGTATTTGAGTAGGACACAGAATTAGGCAGGCCGAGCTGTATTTATTAGCAGAAAACTGATTATTATTACTGACCAATCTGCTTTTTAATGATTCAGCGAGCATGTTGGTTTTTATAGTAATGAATACGAGGCTCTTAATCAGGTGATCTGACAAGTGTGCAATTTGCCTGGAAAATTATGCTGGGCTGAAAGTGGTTTTGTGAAGAACAAAAAAAAAAAAAGGGGGGAAAAGAACCTATAAAAGGTTGGCATTTAGAGGAGAAAGAGACAGGAAAAGCTGAAGGAACAACATTGCGATTCTTTGTGTCTATCATCTCTAGGCAGATATTTGGCCAAAATTCCCAGCTGGTATCACGGTTATGTTGTGCCCAGCTCAAGGCAAATCTCAGGTCTCGTTTTGCTATTTTCTGCTGGAGATCAAAGGAGCAGGAGGGTAGCGTTGGTGCTATGAAAGGCAGCTGTAAAATCAGATGCTTTGGCAGCACGTTTGCAGCCCTTTAGTTAAAAAGGAAATACTTATTTTCAATCTCAGTGCACACTTGTCTCATTCTTTACCCACTCATATATCCCTAAGGCATCCTAATCTTTCCACCCACCTGATCTATTTTTTGATACTTGTCTTGTTTCACACTCCTGAAAGATGCTTTCCCCTACATCCAGAAGCCTGGGCTGAGGGAACGACGATGGGTCGTGTGAGCTGTTGTTCACACCTACCACAGTTTAAGCAGTTTCTTGCACTGAGGAAGTTCTATGAGATGAAATAGCAACATTTTTCCAGCAACTGAGATCAAACGAGGCTCCTTTGAGACTTCTGAGGGACCTCTGATCAGTCAATAAAAAGTCACAGTCACCAGTGACCTTTATCAATGTACCACCTGAAAAAATGAATATACTACTAAAAAATACACCAAATTTTTCTTTTTTTCTTTTTTTTTTTTTGATTTGCCTTTATTTAGAAATCTCTCTCCCTATTCTGCTCTCTATGATTGACCAGAGGGTACTATTGTATTTCATTCTGTTGATCCAGTTGTAAGTAAGTGGGCATCCAGTTCTGGAGTTCAACTTAAGAAGTGTCAGACACTTTCTGTTCCAAGCGACTTTATAAAGAAAGTAAATAAAATGTATTCTTGAATGAATGATCCCAGTAATTTATTCGTGGCAGACTCAGTGCAGTAAGCAGTTAGATAGGAAACTCGCTAGGGAGTATACTCCTAGGGCCAGGTATACCTATGTTTTTTTTCTCCTGTCCATTTTCTGCTTTTCCCCTGCCAATATACAGAATACTTGATTATAATTTCAAGGTAACAGCTGTGTTTTGTTTATTTGCTTTGGAAAAAAAAAAGTGATCAAATATGACAGACAATGGAAAGAAGGTATGAAAGAATTCTCCGTTCTGGTTCTTAAAGGACTAAACGGAGCAAGAAGGCAATTTCCACTCTAGTCTCATAAATACCCTTCCTTTTTTTCCTCCTTGTTTAGTATTATTTTTATATTGTGCATCGACCTCATACTAAAAAGGGTGTGTGAAGCTGATAGAGAATAAGCACCAGCAGTGAATCAATACAGGTAAACTAACTCCAGAAGTAAAAGTGCATCGGAGAGAAGCAATACTACATTATTTTTGTCTGCAACACCTGAGCCTCGAGCATCATTTGGAAATACAAAAATGTCCTTTTGTCTATATTGTTAAACTGTGAAAGGATTCTCTGTCTATTTGCTCTTTGTCATCAAAAGCTGTTGTCCGTGATTGCACAGTATTTTGTATTGTCTTCTGTAAAACTCTAAAATGACTGTTTAGATTGAATGCCTGAAGTGAGCATTAGGTAAGTCAAAGCACATTGTATTTCCTTTCCAGACTTGGGAGACAGATGCGTCACTCAATGGCATCTTTTCTCTCTTACTTTAGTGCTTTTGTTCCACAATGACGAAAATTACTTTTTTTTTTTCCCAACCTGTCTTGAAAGCCACTTGGTGGTGTGAAATTTGGTGTAGAGAAACTGTAAAGTTTAAATTTATAGGTACATGTGAGTTGGTCACTGATGTTGCTCGCAGCTGACTTTCCCAACAAGTAAATAGCTCAGAAACCCCCACCTTCACAGACAAAACTCCCACTGCTACTGGAGTTATTAATTATTTTAATTATGGTAAAACTTGAGTAGCTACCAAAAACTGGGCCGTGTTATATAAACAAGAGAAATTCTGATTAGGAGATGTCCTCTGCTCTGAAGAGCTCACAGTCTAAAAAGACAAGACAGCCTTGGGCTAGGGTTAGAAGTATAACTGTGTTTTTCAATAATCTCCCATCAGCCTATGGATTTTTTAGAGAATGATGGAACACAGACTTGAAATGTTATGATTCCCTGTACAGCTTAAGATCTTCTTAGTCTTCAAAACTCTATTTTCTTGACACACATAAATCAGTGACACACTGAACATTTCTGCACACGTAGCCTAGTTGGCAAAATCATCTCTAAGATTCTAGGGCTGACCCTCCACAACCATTGGTCCTCAGATAGATGCTGCCCCTACGGTGAGAAACTCTGGCTTTCTAGCAATAGGATGAGGGGCAATGGTTTTAAACTAGAGCAGGGTAGATTTAGATCAGACATTAGGAAGAAGTCCTTTACTCTGCGGATGGTGAAACCCTGGCACAGGTTGCCCAGAGAGGTGGTGGAGGCTCCATCCCTGGAGACATCCAAGGTCAGGTTTGATGGGGCTCTGATGTAGTTGAAGATGTCCCTGCTCACTGCAGGGAGATTGGACTAGGTGATCTTTAAAGGTCCCTTCCAACCCAACACACCCTATGATTCTATGGTTTAAATCACATCACAAAGTACGACCGTAACTGATTGGCCCGTCCGTTAAATGTTCTGAGTATTTCCAGTTGCAGAAGGTGTATGCTGCTATCACAATATTTCGTAGGTGATATTTGACCTGACCAAGATTTTAGCAGGGACTTTGCTTGGAATCAGTCATGGACACCTCAGACAAACTTATGCCTGACTTGGATGCCGGTGGAGTCCTCTTCAAGTTGCCTCATTTTGAATATTCCTCACCTTAATAGCTGCAGACCCACAGCAATTCTGGAAGTTTAGTTCATTACAAGCAACGACAAGAATGGGACCAGCAAAACCAAGCACCTGTCAAAACGCTTTGTTCAGGTAACAAATTTAAATATCTGAGAGTACCTTCAAGATTATAAAACATTTTTAAAAACGCATGTTACGTAAAGTTAGAACACTTTTAGCCTTGGCGTGGGGAAAGATTCAAAAACAATCATCTAGGGTACAAATTAGCTTACGCCTTGCATTATTTATTATGAAGGTCAGCAATCATTCTTTCTAGTGTCACAGTTTTAGACGTTCGTTGTTCTGACACATCCTTAATGGAATAGTTTTCCAGTAATGACAAATTGGGAACCAGTAGAGAGTCTCACCAGTAAAAGTGGCTTATTTTTATATAACATTGTGTCGATAATCCGGACGTTTTGTAGTAAACTAGCAAAAATCAATGGGAACTACAACAAAGGGAATTAGGGATCAAGTAATTGTATTTATGTAGAACTGGTTACCATGAAGAATATGGAAATCCATAGATTTTAGCAAGATATTTGCACGGCTTTCTCTGTAGAAGATATGGGTGCCTAGGAAGATTGTAGGTACCATTCTTGGAGACGCTAAGCAGCTGTCTGCGTTTTGTTTCGTATTTCAGCTGTACTTCAAAAACTTTTTTCTGTGGTTAATGGGCTTGTCACAAAAAATACATATTCACTGCACTTTGAAAAACCTAACAGCTTCTCCCTGAAGAAGAGCCTATTATGGCAATTAAGAGTTGCTGGTATCCATGGAAATAATCACAGTTCTTGACCTAGCAAAGGTGCTCTTCTGCTCTCCTGCATGAACTGCATACCTCAGCTTTTCAGATAATTTACATGTTTCTGATTTAAATGATGCAGTGCAGTTATTGCACTTTTGAAAATACAGAGCATAAATCAGGGAGAATGGTTGTTCCATGCAGAGCAAAATGTAGTCCTTGGATGTGCACATACGTCACTCGCTGACTGAAATCAATGTCGTTCTGCTCACCTAAGGACAGAATTTGTCCCGTGCAGCAACTGGAAGAACTGAGCTGACGAAGAAACGATGGGACTTGCACGGAGAGAAAAAGGTTGATATGCTCTGCCATGAAAATCAAATGTGAAAAGTTCATAATTTAAAGCTGCCCCGGCTCATAATAAATAATTCAGTCCTCAATTACACGCACTTTCTCGTTAACATAGAACTATTTTCCCATTTTTTGGTACAAATTATTCCATAGACCCTGATCCTATATGCATATAGATAGACAGATAGATAGATAAATCTACGTATATAAAATGTCGTGGTAACAATTCACTTTGGTTTATCAAGATTTTATTTTTGTCCATGAACAGCTATCTTGTTGAGTTCTTTGTACTATATGATCTACAATAACCCAAGCAGTAAAATAAGGGTTTTCAAGTGTGACTTCATTGGATTTACTCCCACATTCGGCATGTATAGTACAGATGCGTGAAGCGGTGCCAACACGAGATTTAACTAAAACGATAAAGCTGAACATGCGCTTTGCCAGTAGCCTTAATTCACCCCCACTTCCTCTTCCTAGAATTGTCACTAATAGGCAATGACTACTTCTTAATTATTATTTAAGTTTAATAGCAGATTATTACTGCTTAATTATATGAATGCTTTTAGCTGTGGTTGGTCAAAGAAATCACTTTGCATTTCAGGTTCCTGAATGGATATATTTGCAAACATTTTGCCTGGAACATTTATCTAGGGAGACTCGAAATCCGCATTTCATGAACACGCTTTCTGAGTCCTTTAAATTCCTTTTCTTCAAACACGTCAATTACTCTGGGAAAGGCAGTGAACTTCTCTCAGATACGAGCAGAAATAATTTAAAACTTGGATGAATATGGGCTTATTTCTTTGCTTCATTGCTTCCTCAGTTTTATTTGAAATAGAAAAATGTATGTTGAATTAGGTAATAGGAGCTGTACTGGAAAGCCTTTGTCATGCAGCAGATGCAGAAAAGCAAGCTGAGTCGATGTGGTGAGTCTCACCCCGTCTAATCTGGGGATTTAACGGAGGCACACAACCAAATCTGGTGTTTGGCATGTCCCAGAACTGCCCTATGACATGTGTCTCCCTCCTAGGACAGAAAAGGGCATGTCATCCTATGAAGACAGTCCTCTTCCCAAGGGGTCTTGACCCAAAAATGCTTATTTTCCTTTTTCATAAACTGGAAAACTCAACTCTGTGGAACAAAACCCATACATTAGCCAGCTGGCAGCTCTGACTGAGGAAATAGGTAAATTTTGCTCCTACAGGGAGGCTCAGCCAATCAAACTTGTGAGCTCTTCCACAGAAGAGTTATAAGGCTCATAGATTTGCTCCTGTTTTTGTTTTTTTTTTCCCTACCCCTCCCTGGCTTCTCTCAGACCCAGACCGGATTGACTTCTACCAGCCCTATGGTGCCGCTGGGACTGCCAACGGACTTGTTAAATTGTGATAATAATTTTTAGGCTGTTGGCCACACATTTGTTATGAAATGAAGTAACTCTCTTCACATGAGCTCTCAGACAGAAATTACTTTTAGTCACAATCAATCTAAATTTCAACTGGAGACTTCAAGGTGAAGGCTCTGAACTTTGTTACCTATTAAGGGTGGGTGAAGCCATTCAAGCTTTTTCATTTTTAGCTAGAACAGTATTTCTATGCTCCTGTGCTGCAGAAAGTATTTTTTGTATGCCAAAAGTCCATAGCGTTAAACACAATAAATCCTGTACTTCAGGAAACTACCTCCAACAAAGTTGAGATTTAATTTCTTCCGGCCAAACTCTGCTCTCCCCTCCTTCTCCTGCACAATGCAATAAATGCTTTAAATAAACTCTATGGGAAGTTTTTGGCCTCATGGTAATAAACCTCCCCAAAAGTGATCAAAAATTATGTATTTATAACATTTCATTGGGCTTAAAATTACCTCTGTTCTTCTCATGACAACATTTAGGATTTATGAAGAAAACGGCAGTCTCGTTACGCTTATTATAAAATATTCCCTGGGCTATGGAGCCCATGGTCCAAGGCTTTGAGAACTTTAAAGGCTTCTCATGGAAAGAGCTAGAATACAAGACAGTGACAGTCCCTAACTGCTGCATTGCTACATACACCAGGACCTACGAGGTACATTGCATTTGAATATTTCTCTATGAAGTCTTTTGCTTACGCTTCATTTTTAATCAAGCGAGCTGAATGAAACCCAAAACAAGACCTTTACCTAACGCTGAGCTTAATGACCCTTTTAATACGGGTAGAGTTGGCCGCCTTCTCTCTCTCTGCTGTCCCCTTCTAGCTTTGGAGCGTTAAACGCGTTATAAAAATGACTTTTTAGTACGGTCCACAAATTAACCGAAAGGCACACAGAAGCAGTATACTCATCCAGCATGAAATCAAAATCTAATCATGGCAGATTATGTTAGATTAGCTAAGCAAGTAAACAATTAGCCAAGTTAATGTTACCTACCCTGTCCTTCAGCGGTCAACAGTTAAGGAGTTTGTCTTCCCATACATGTCAGGCTCCAGCTCACGTTAACGATGTTGCCGGTTGTTGGGTGGAATTTTCCTTATTTTCATCCCATCGTGAGTCTTGAACAAAAAAAAATGAAGGGAATATTGGTAGGAAGAGGGGACCAGCTGCTTGGGAATGAATTGTGGATTTTGATGTGAACCCATGATGCAGACTATGGAGTTATCCCCAGGGTTGAGTTGGGGGCGCACAGCAGCCTCTCACCAGGCTGGATTACACAGGATTACATAAAACTATGCTGCTGCTCACTTCTGGCAAGGTTGAGGAACTGGGACCCTGTAAACCAGCACCCCAGTGCCTTAGAGGCTCTGACAGACTCAGGAAGGCACCTAATATTAAAGTGGTTTTTTTTTTTGCAAATATGAAAATTAAATAAGTGGTTGGTTTTGTATTTAATTCAGTTGTTGGGTTTTTTTATTATCTTTACTGATGGATGTATGCAACCTCTGATTCCTCCTCCTGAATCTCTTGTAATGTTCAGATCGACTTTTTCGTTCATTAAGGTCACAGTGGAAATGAAATTAGCAGCTGGAATTCTGGGACAGAAAAACCTGCTCCACCGCTCTGCCCTTTGCTTCAGGTCTCATAAAACTCACTGCTCAGCCTGTGTGGACTGATGGTCTTTGAGACATATGTTGTGCATGCACAGGTCTTCCTGCAATATTGCATTTCACTTTTGATTTACTCTGCCTTGCTTTCAGTTCTCTTTGGATTAAGACAAAGCACACCAACAAACATAATTAATTTAGCAATATTAAACCCGTTTCAGAGCATCTGTTTGCTAATATCACTGTTATCGAGCTACAGAAAAACTGTGAGTCTGACTTTAAAGTTCTCACAGTCATGAAGGAATTAAATTGAGTTTGTTTGCACAGTTAATTCCCTAAAAACAAACATAATCCATTTTCAGCTGCTGTTTTCACACAACTGTTGATGAAATGGAATTCATCCAATGGTCATATCTAAAATATTACATCTACCTCCTATCATTAACACAAGCTGGGTTTTTTGTTTGAAATAAATCTTGACATGACATAGACACGTGTATTTCAGTTGTTTCCATTAGTTGCAAAATATCAGTTTGCCTCCTCTTTATTTTTTTCCATGTTATCATATGATTTGTAAAGGATTACATCCCATGGTATGCAGTACTATAGCCACTAAAAATTTTAATTGACGTAATGGACTAGTGTTTAACTCTAAGCAGTGACTACCATACCAGGGCATCTTATGACCCCTTTTTAGTGGAGTAGGAAGGAAATCCCAGAACTTTTAAGATTTTGTCATAGGAGCTGGAGTCGTAATTATGTTAAAGCAGTCCTGACTGGTTTTTGTGATCATTTAAGATGTCGAAAATGCATTTTTTTTCCTGTTAAATTAAACTTAGGCAAGATGCAACTGCCTAGGACCCACCACCAGCAGCTATTTCTTTGGTCTGGATCTCCCCAGATCTTCCACCAGCAGAATTCATTTAGGTTTGGTTTTGTTGGTGTTTTTTTCTGGTGTTGGGGGCAGAGGATGGGTATTTTTGCACCTCAGACAGGTGATATTCCCAGCCCTGAGCAGCCTCGTTGGCCTGGCACATTGAGCAAGACAATCTTCTGCCTTACATATCTATGGTGCTCGTTAGTACCTTTGCTGTTAAATGAGATCTGGTGAATAAGTGACAGGGGCAAGCATAGGTGTGCGTGTGTTATCTTACACAGCACCATAAAACACACTCTCATAAACTCTGTGGTGTGGGGTTTTCACTTCGTTCGGTGAGGAAGATCCTGCTGGCATAAAGTAAAAAAAAAAAAAAGTTTGTCCTCTCAGCAGAAAAAATGCAGAAGGTCAAATACAATTTTGTTAACAGATATTTGGGGTATTTTTCCACTTTAACAAATTAATTGTGTTTCTTTTTGATCTTCAAAGGCTTCTGCTGAATCATTGTTTGTTCCTCTTTTTGGCAGGGAAGCTTATTAGCAATTGTGAGAGATAAATTGCAAACATTCTCTAACCCGAGGCCAAAACCTGCTGGCGTTTAGGTGTTTCCAGATGGCAACTATATGAGAGATTGGAAAAAGTAAACTAACACCGACAGAATATATTTTTTTTTATTTTTATCAAAAAGGAGAGATGTGCACAGAAATCCTTAATCAATGAGATACCAGCTATGATTTGTAAAGATCGTTTCCTAACATTGACATCAAGGGCTTTGAGCCTGGCTGACTATGTTAAAAAAAAAAAAAAAAAGAATGCAATGTTTTCCATTGCAAAATTTTCCAGAAATTTGTGACATCTTTTTGGGTGGCAGATTATCACCGTGTTGATAATGTGACAAATGAACTCTCCCATTGACCCAGGGCATTCTTGGTGCTCGGCACGAGCTACCTGCTGTGTTTGACCCCTCCTGCCTTTGTGCCATGTTGGAGGGTGATGGCTGAAGCCCCTTTGGCTCTACTTCAGAGAAAATATCAAGAACAAGTGTCGGTGTGTGGGCAGGAGTAGAAGCCGCCATGTGAAGGGTCTTTGTGCCCCATATCCTGATGCTCTGAGATCTTCTCTTCACAGACTGGGGGGATGACAATGGATTCATCAAGGACTGCACAAAGATTTTTTTTATTATTTTTTTTCCCTTCTCATTGCAACAGACAGACATAATGTGCTGTTTCAAAAAAGCTATGGAAACTTTCCACTCTGCACACTCTTTTTCCATATTTTATGATTTGCTTCCGGATTTTTAATAAGGGATATTTTGTTGGAAAAAAATAACATTTCCAAAGCAGTCTATCCTCAATCCCTTTAGCTGGAGCAGAGCAGGAGCCGCCCCCGGAGCACTCTGGCCTCGTCCTATGTGTCACCTGCAGCTCCCAGGATGCTTCTCACCCCTCCTTCAGCCCATTGCACACCTGGTACCTTTGGTCCCGATTCTGCCCTTTACTCACACTGTGAGATCTTATTCAAGTAACAGTCTATTTGAAATATGAGTCTAATCACAGGGTAGAATACTATTCCTTTTAGATTTAACTTTAGCCAATCCCTCAGCAGGACAGTCTAATCTGTCTGGGAGGTCTTGATGACAGGGTCCATCAGGAGAAATGGAAGCTTCCCAAACTTGCGATTTAAACACAGACCCATGAGGTTGTGTTGTGGTCATAGGTACTGGGCAGACAAGACCAAATCCTGCCAAACACCAGGGACTTTTGCTCCTCGCCATCCAGCTCCTCACAGACCTTCTTCAGGTGTTACATCTGGATCCCGGCACCACTGCTGAGCCGTGGCTGCGATACGGATGCAGGGACCAAGAAACAGGGATGTAACACTCAAGGAAAAATGTGATTTTTTAAATTTTTCTTCTTTTCGCCCCGTTGGTCGTTGCCAAGTTTACAACTGGATCCTTGCCAAGCAGATCCTTGTGGTGATGTGGATTTCCATTCATCCAACGGCTTGACAAGCATCTGGGGATCATTGTAACTGATTGTTCTATTAGTGACACCAGGAGTGCTTATTCTGTGACGTGGGTCTCTGGATGCCACAATGGCACAAATAGTCCAAGGAACAACGTAGAAAAAGGTTACGTGCTGCAGCCCATTGCAAGAATAATTCTAAGAGAAAAGAGTCTAAATATGAAAGCAGTGTTCAATTGGTACAAGCTGTATTGCATTCATAAATAAGATTGACCCATGTAAAAGGATTACACTTTATCAATGGTCATAGGGTGATTTCAGTTACCTGAAAGCCTAAATTGACTCAAACTTTAAATACTGTTGCCTTTTAAGTTTGGATTTAGAAGGAAAGTATCTTTGAACAACTGAACTCATAAGGAAGTTGTACTGTGGCCCATCAAGGAAATATTGTATTGCCAGCACTTTTTTAAAAAGGAAAAAATCAAGATATTTACAGTGTGGTTTATTTTTAAATCTCTAGATTATATAAATTTTTGATAATGTAAAGAAATCTCCAACAGAAAAGGGGAGAAAATTTTTTTTTTTGTCATTTTCCAAATGTTCTTCAAACACACATTTTACTATTTGACTCTGGACAAAGGGTCTGGAGTATGAGACTGGTTCAGATTTAACAAATGTTGAAGCCATGAAAGTGTAAATCAAAGCACGAAAGGAAAGAGAATGGTTACCAGGCTCAGGGCAAGTGGGATTGGACTGAATTGCACAATATTTTTGGCAAGTTTTTGAGACTTGCACATTTTCAATGATACTCTATTTATTTGGGTTTTTTTTTTTCATGTTTCTCCCCTTCAAAAGCTTGATCCTGGTTTTACTGCCTGATTCATGCTCATTTATTTTGATATAGGGAGTTACTGAGGTGTGATTCTACTCCAAATTGGCTGCTTTTGTGTATATTTGTGGAATAATGGACAAAAGAATAACAACCATCAGAGATTTCCACATGCTTCCTTTCTCCGTAATGTTCTTAGGATGTTTTCTGAGAAATAGTATGGAACAGAAAGGATCAGATTAAATTCAGATCTAGAGCTTTTTGAACCCTGAAAGTCAGCGAACTTCTGCTGTCCGGTTGCCACAACCCATCCAAACTCCAGGAAATAATTGTGAGAGTTTGTGCACCCTGATTCACTTCAAACAATGCACTGTGCAATGACAGCACAGAACAAAAGCCCATCAATAACCAAGGGGTTGTGGTTAAAAAAAAAAAAATTAATGGCTCTCGATATAAAATTGGATCTCCAGGTCTTCACTCACCCACTTCAGAACTAGTTCAAAGCTATCCAAGGTAATAAAAGACCTTGCTAAAATAAAAGACCTATCCAAGCTAATAAAAAACTTGACAGAGTTACTGTGTGTCATTTTCCAGGGAGCTGTAACTACTGCGGTATAGCCAGTTCATTGAGAGCTAAGTACAGAGCCCAAACACTGACGAAGCTTTGGGAAAAGAAAAAAAAGAACCATGGCTGGATCAGATACAGACACAAAAGTGCTGTGTTGGAGGTTAAAACCATTCCAGGAGCTGAATGCCTTTGCTGCAGAGAAAAGGATGTGACAATGAGTTTCATTTAAAGACTGAATTCATTTGCCACGGGAACAATGAGGTTTTGCTTTTTTAATCAAAATGCAGACAAGTAATTTCTTAGGCAAGCAAAGCTTTGAATTATGCTAGGGAAGATACAACGTGAGTAAACAGTCCTTTCTGTAATACAGCTATAAAATATTATAATATACATATACATGAAATAAAGAAGTGATTGAACTTGTCATTTAATTGTATTATCAGATTTGTAGCTTGTGAAAATGTCAGGGAAAATAACACAGTGTGTAGGACGGGTCAATTTATTAATTGTGGATAATTTTTAAGCCAACTCCAGTCAGTGCTATTGTATTTCTTATGTATAAGTATTCACCAAGTTGCTTAGATAAATAATTCTCAGCCAGCAGGTTAGCTTTTTGTAGTCTTCCCACTTTGATTAGTTCTTGGTTGTCTACCAGGATCAGTGCCGGGTCTTCGAGGTCACACAGCGTCGTTTCTACCTGGTAACTTTTCCTATGGGAGAGGAACGTTCCGCACCTGGCCCGTCTGAGTTTTTGATAATCACTCTAAATATTTGTAACCTTCCAAACAGCAGGAGAAAAGAATCAATTTATTCATGTGTATCTCTGCCATTCTTGCCCACTCTCCCTTTCTTCATGCCAGCTCTACTATAGCTGGTATCACTCACTTCAAATCCCATTTCCAGCTGAGGACCAAATCTCAATCTAGTCATCCATTTTCCCTCCAACAAAACCTGCAAGTTTTATGTGAATAAGAATTTAGGACCAAATCTATTAACTAACAAAGCAAACATGCCAGTTAGAGGTTGAAACAACCTGCCAATACACGCCCAAGGTGTATGTCATTGTTTTTATTTTCATCAGAAAAGGTGATTTGAAGGTTTCTACTTCTGTAGAAGTACTTGCCCTCAGCAAGAGTTTGCGGGAACTGCCCCCATGGCAGCACCAATTAAACCAGCTGCCCCAAATAAAGCCAGTTGTCCTCATTAGGCTGGTTCTTTGCTTTCTCAGCAATGCAGGAATCACAGAAATGTCTACAAACAATTTGGAGAGAAGGGATGGGCGCCTGAGCTGTGGAGATCGAACGCTGCTGACACAGGGGAGATCCAGTGAGATTTTCAAAGCTGTGTTCAAGGTAGGCTTTAGAGCACAGGAGCTGCCAGATTTTCAAAATATTTCAAGGCCAGCTGTACTTTTGGTAATCTTGTAATTCCTTTAAGTGAATGAGGGCAAAACTGGGAAGTGAATCTAAAGCTCTTCCTCCCTTCCCAAGAGAGCAGCTCTCCACCTGGAGCTGACCCAGCTCCCCAGGCAGCTCACGGATACCCAGTTCGGAGCAAATAATCTCCTATGTGAGCTGGAAAGAAATTGGGGGGCATGGAGAGCAAGACAGGAGGAAAACCGGGGGGATGGGTTATGCACTTCCCATGGGAATGCTGCTGTAAAACTAGGTTTTGTCCTGGTTGTAGGAGTCTTTCCTTTCAAGTTATATCAGGTTCATGCCTTGACTCCGGCATCCCTAGAAGGGTAAAACCTCTAAGTTTGGTCATGTTTTCTCTTTAAGCTGTGGCTCACTTTAGGTTTAACGTTGTCATTATTTGCACTGACTTGTTTGTATGTTGTTCAGGAAGCTTGAAACAAGATATTTCCCAGTTTTCTGATTTCAGTTTGGGGTTTGAAGCAGGGAGAGAATATTTAAATGCAAATATTAGATGGTACCCATGTGCCCCAGGGAGACAGGATTGCAAAATCTTCATTAAGGCCATGTGAGAGGCAAAAAAAAAAATGAAGAAAAAAAAAAATGATTCAACTCTTCATATTACTCATAGACAGGAATACATTGTCTTGAATATTAGCTGTGGTCTTGTCCCTCGAGATCTGAACACACTGACAATGAGGAGTTTTGAACACGTTCCCAGACATTAGGGAATTACAGAGTACATAAAGGAGGTGAGATGAGAATAGGGACTAGAGATGTCCCCATCCTCTATTTCTTCCTGTTTGAAATACATCAATATTAAAAAGAAAGACAGAAAGAAAGAAATGGAATAAAGGCAGATTTTGTGACTCTGTCAAAGAAAAAAGGAGAAAGAAGATATACACAGCTTGCAGTTGACACTAATTTTTCCTTTCTTTTCTACCTGAACCTAAGCTAATAGCAATAATAACTGTTCTGCCTGCCCACTGACCCAACAAATGTGTGTTATTGCGCTAATCCACTTCTTCTGGTATTGACTGCTGGTCTCTATGGGTTTGCCTTGCAGAGTCAGAAATAAATTACCCATCAGAATCAATGAAACTCAGTGGGTATGGTTTACACAGATGTAGCTCTGTCACCTGCACCTGCAAGTGCTAAGTGCTTGCAGAATACTTCCCTACCTCATTTTTTGGGGTGTCTAAGGGCATGCAAGCCACCCAGAGGAGGAACCCAAGCACCAGCATAGGGTTGCTTTGGGATGATTGCTGCTGCTTTGCAGTACGGTTGGGTTAAACGAATTAAAGCATCTTCAATAACAGCAGTGCTTTTGCTCCTTGGTATGGAAAGTACATGATAAGTCAATTGAGGGTTGCGATGCCAATGTCCCAGTGACACCCGAGGTTATTGCAGCCTGCAAACCTCAAGCTGAGAAAGCACAACTACTTCACAGCCTGTGCTGGGCCTGGTACACCTCGGCTTTAGTTAGTTTGGTTAGATAAACTAAGTCACCTAGTAGGCAACTGCCTCATGACTTTGAGAGATCTTTAAATCCACAGAAGAGGGATGTATTTCCTGAGGGTGTGCCATTAAGCCATGGAAGCGATGGATTCAAGAGTTCGACAGCAGCGCTAACAATATTTAAAGCCAACTCAAGTAACCTCAGGCTGAAGAGAGCTGTGTGTTCAAGAGAAAAAGCTCTTGAAGGTGCTGGGCTGGGACTTTGGAAATCTCTCCTGAAGCAACAGCAGTCACAGGGAGCAGCGTCCCCCACGTGTGACCGCAACAGGGGAGACATCAGTTCAGACCTCATCAGGAGTTTTCATAAGGGTGAAAATGAAATAATAGATCTTTTTTACGTGTGTTAACTTATTAAATATCACAACTGTTCATCATAATATCCTACATGTAATTTTCAACATAACTTCTCGACAGAAAATAAGACCTTTCGGATCAGTTTTCACTATTGATTTGGAGTGTGAGACTCTGCTTTTCTCTTTTAACTAGAAGTCAGCTGGATACTTGTTACTTTCAATAGCATTAAACATACAAATACCAGCCTGATTGCCTGAAAGTGATCATGGGATTAGCTGTTTATATTCACTAAGTGATGCTCCTTTTTTTCTAGAGGCTGATGTCAAAAGCTATTTATAAAATCACAGAATTGTAGACCAGCTGAGGTGGACAGGATCTCTGGAGGTCACTGAGCCCAGCCTGCTGCCCAAGGCAAGGTTTGTTAGAGCAGGTTGCTTAGAGCCTAGTCCAGTCAGATTTTAAATATCTCAAAGGAAACATCCCTCAACCTCTCTGAGCCCCTGTTCTAGTGTTTAACAGCCCTCAGGGTGATTTTCCCCCCTTCTATCTAACCAGAACACCCCCTGTCACACCCTTGGCCATGTACGTTGGCTGTGTGCCCATGAGGAGCATCCGGATCCATCTCACTACCCTCCCTTTGTGTGGCTGCAAGTGCATTGAGGTCCGCTCCTGAGCCTTTTCCTCTTAAGGCTGAACAAAATAATTTAGATAAGCCTTTATTCTTTCATTTATGGAGTTACAGCGTAGCAAATGTCATTAGCACAGTGCATCTATAGAGAAATTTGGTTGTTTTTTTTTCATTCGTTCCAATACTTTCTCCATCTGTGTTTGTAAATAGCTATGATAGGAAGCCATAATTGTGCCATTTCCTTTCATACAAAGCTTCTGTTGCCTTCTGAGCAAGCTGTACACTTGCAATTAAGGTGGCTTTGTCTGTGACCCGTTTTGACTCCTCTGAACCCAGAGCAAGCCCCAGCAGTGACTCTGCCCCTCCCAAAGACAAAAGGCGATGAAACCAAAGTCTGTCCTGAAGCCCTGATGAAGAGGGAGGCAAGAGCTGCTTTCAGTTGAAAAGGTGCTGAAGGAGGTGGTTTTATGGGGTGGGTTTTGCAGCTGTGCTCTGCAGTGCTGAGGCTCTCCGTGCCTCCTTTAAGCCAGCTAAAGTGCCTCCCCGTGAGATGTAGCCGTATATATTTGCGTCGTGGTGCAGACATACCCAAGTGTAACACCACATACAACTCTGCAAAACCAACATCTGGCCCCATTAAACATGATAGAAATATTGTTATTGGTTCCACTGGGCCTGGTAGCTCATCTATTTATTTTGCATCCTTTTCAACAGAAAATAAAAGCCACTCATATGATGGAGTAACCTGTCTGAACTAGTCAAAGCTCTGGCCCAAAGGTTCGGTTGGTATGAGCAATAGCGTGGCTGCTCGTGTGACTTTCACAGATTTTACGCTTGCTTCCAGGTCACTATCTATTATTTCCAGAATGGAAAATTCAAAAATCTGAAAGCGCTTAATAGGTTAGAGAGAGACAATGCCTTATAAAAATGTTATTGCTATTGACTTTGTGGAAGATTTGATTACAATGAATTGGCAGAGAAATGATTTAATACTAAACATTGATGACTGTAATATCCAAGAGTAATTCCAGACCATATAAGACAAGAGAAAAAAAATGCATTTCTTTTTACTGCAGGAGAGACTCTTGCTAAAGGGATGACAGGGACTTGGTTTAGTAAGAATGACATGCTTCTAATAGCAGCACAAAAGCAACTAAAACTGCTTGTGTTGGAAGAGTTACGATAGGAATTTGGCCAAACAAGAAAAATACATAAGGAAAAATAATTCCATAAGCAGCTGAATCAAAAGTGAAATTAGATTTTTACTCCTTTAAACATTTTATCATCAACTGTTACAAGCAACTGGCCATAAATCAAGGCAAAACAATCAAAACCTAAATGTCTACCCAAGGTCTCAAGGTAGATTTGTTGAAGCCATTCAACACCTTGCTTTCTCATTGGTGTGTGTTTGAGTCTTAAGCATGAGAGATTTCAGCTGCTGGCTCAAACTATGGTCCCAAAAATTCTCTGTCAAGCTCAATTACTTCCCCACTTTCTTTGATCTCCCTGCACATCGTCCCAGCTCGCGTTTTACAACCCGTTGTTTCAGTTCAGCTCGAGATTGTGCTACAGCACAGCCAAAGAGCTGTCTGCAAGAAAGTAAAAATCTTCACAAGATTCCAACCAGAGACTCTTTATCTTGAAAATACAGCATCGCGAAGCCTAATGTCCTCCGGTTTTATTAGCTATTCTTGAAGGGTGCTTAGCTGGCAAGTGCAGCATCTGCCACCGGCTCATCACGGTTTTAACAGCCTGAGTGCAAACTTCCCAGCCTGCGCACAAATAACATATTACAGGGCCCAATGGCTGGTGCTGGAGGTGAGTTTTGCTGTTCCCGGGCTACTGGTACCTCTGGGACCCAGGCACCAGAGCAGCGTGCAGGATGTGACTCTTATCTGAGCAAAGGGGAAGATGGGACCTTGGTCCCTGCAGAGAGCAGAGGTCCCTGCCCCTCTCTGGCTTACTTTTTCAAAGCAAACTGTCCTTTTTACCCTCTTTTAGCTCATTACAGTCAAGGGAAAAGTAGGGGCTGCTGTTATGGTTCATAGATAATTCTTCATGGGTGTCCAGCAGGTATAAACCCTGCATCAGAGCCTGTGCGTAGCCAGTGATGTTCATTTACCATGAGGGGAAAATTCCAGCATAAGTGTTCTCTATTGTGTATAAAACACTCAGTACCAGTGACATTCGCCTCTTCTCTTAGTGATAAAATATATTTATTTGTGAAGTAGATCTTAATCTATCTCAGAGAAGTCTTTTTAGTTTTTCGCCGTAGCATTTATAATGATTGAAAGTGTAGGCTAGAGACGACATCTTTCTGTAGCGACGAACAAAAAGAATAACTTTTCAGCATTACCGTATATCAATAGCCAATTATTTTTGTATGGATGGGTTCTGGCTGGCTGCTAATGGACTGACAATGAGATAAGTCTTCCAGGGGAGAAACCATCATTTTAAAGATGGAGTGGCTGGCCTTTTAATTTTAAGGTATTACCAAAATCACACCTTTCACCTTTAAAAATTGTAAATGATCACAGCCTTGTTCTAAATCATTTAATTGCTGTTCGAACTGAGCCTGGCTCATGCTTTGCGGGGGTTTGTCTTTAGAAGCACTGATGGTGCCATTTACATTTACATTTACAAAAATTAAGAAATTTTTCATGGAGAACAACGTCCTCCTTGCTTGTACTCTCCCTCCCAGTCAGCTTGCTGGCCATCTGTCTGCAGAGGCAGTTTAAGGAGTCTGTAGCCCATTCACCCTTGCTCATACGTAATTCTTGAACTTGATACACAGTGTAGATACGCACAGGCGTAAAGTAAAACCTATTAAGGGATGAGATAAAACGCAGAGATGCTCTAGAAAAACTTCCCCAAATGTTTCAGATGAGGCAGGCTCACGTTTCTTGCTGATTTGTTTGGGTTTTTTTCTTCTGCTTTGGCGCATGTTCTTTCATCTTCACCTGTTTCATTTATCTGCCTCTTTCTGTCTGGCAGGAGGACTTTTGATGATGTGGATTAGGAGTCCCGTATCTCTGGCTGCCTACCCGTCTGCTGCGCAGCCTGCCTTGTAGCAGCTCTGCTAAAGCTCCTCTCTTTAAACTTCATCTCGATAACAAGCTTGAAAGAAAGATCACCATGATCACTAGAATGTGCACCAAGACTTTCCTGTGACTCGACTCTTTGTACGAATAGCCAGGGAGCTTGGGAAAAAAATCTAAACACCTCATCATGATCCATTCCCACGGATCAAAGTGCTTTCTTGTCTCCCGACAAACACTGTCCACTATCTCTGATGATCCCTCCTGTGCATCTAGAAGAGACCAACAAAATAATTTAGTGGTGGGTAAACTGAGGAGAATTGATGCCATTCCAATCAGTGGCCATGGAATCTGTTCATGCTGATCCCGCCGTTAGCCCTACAGAGAGGGCAATGGCGGTGGAGGGAGCCGCTGAAAGTTGCCACATCAATTTTCACTGAGGTATCTGAGGGTATTTGAACCCTCTACATGTCCCCTACACAGCAACAAGGCAGCTGCTCTGACAACTCTGAAGAAATAAGAAATGTGCCTTGAGTTCCTGTGACACTTTATATTCCAAACTTTGCCCAGTGGCTGATGGTCCCTTCCTCAAAGTGACATATTGATTGTGGGTACATGTAGGGCGAGTATGATTGTGCTCAGTATTTTGAGCTCATCATCTGTTATCCCATTCTCATTGTCATCCGAGGCCCAGACACTATCAAATTGGAAGCAGTAGTGTAGAAAATTACGAACAAATCAAAAAAGACTACAGCTGTGAAATGAATCAAACCACTGTTTCTATGTTTAGTATTTCCTTTGGTATAAAACATCTTTTACAATTTATTTTTTTTTATTATTTTGGGCTTACAGCTATGAAGCCAGAGGGATGAAGCACCACGATCCAGCATCTAGCCCTTGTGGGCACTTCCCAAACAGAGCAATTGTTTACAAAAAACTTGATGAAGACAGAGAAGGATGGGTCACCGAACGCCTAGATCTGGGCCAAGGACACACCGCTGCTGTGGAGACTCACCCGTAGACATCCCAGCTGGTGAGGACACGGGAGAGCAGTGTTCACAAAAAAGCCTCGTGCACGTTTGCACCTCTTGACCTTGGTCCTCTCCACTTGCTGCATCTTCGATGGGGCGATGCGGTTGGAAAAGTTCCCGTCTGAGCTCCACATCAGCTTTTCTGAGCAGCCCCTTGGTGCGCTGCTGCTCCACCCCAAGGGCAGGCTTTAAAAACATGTGTGTTTGTATGAAGATGACCACATTAAACTGAAGCAGAAATAAATGGTAATTTCACTGGCATGGATACCCAAGGCTGACATAATCTCTAAAGGTTTGAGGCTGCTATTAAATTTGTTCCTCCTTATTAATTTGTGACCAAGAGGATAATGAAAAGCTGGCAACTCTAAAGTTGACATAAAAAGTAAGAGATATACAGTTGGCATGGATAATTTTATGCGCTGTCAAAGTGAAAAGGCTTTGCTAAATGTATGTAGGCAAAGATACACACTGTCATCTTAATAAGCAATTAAAAGATGGACTCCTAATAATTGAATCATGACTCTTGTCACATTTGTATTTGTTTAATATTTCTAGTTTTGTTTGAATCTGGTTGTGAGTTCCTATTTTAATCAAGTCTGATTTAGGCTTTTAGTTCGAATAACTAAAAGTGATGAGCATGAATCTTGTTGTCATATTACCTCCTCGGCTTCTTGTTTGAAGTGAATACAATGTTCTTTTAAAAACTCATGTTTAATTACCACATTTAGCTAGCAAGACTGGACGAGGGAGGGGGTAAGTGGGTGATTTTCTGCCATTCAAACTTTCCATTTTCAAAGAGA
>NW_009735667.1:0-1701 GCF_000703405.1 Apaloderma vittatum | reverse complement strand
TCCCTTTAACCAACTGCCGTGGTCATTCTTGAGGTGTATCGCATCTTCAGTGACACAGAGCTCTGCCTTGCCAAGCTGTTATTTAAAATTTCTCATCAAATTCCCGAAGTCGCATCAGTCAAAGCTGACAACAGATTGCACATTTCCAGCTTCTCTCACTGAAGTACGGGAGACCGGGGCTGGCTAAGGTCTTTCCTTCTTCATAGTCCTATTTGCACACGTCGTATTAAGCATATTGTAACTTGCAACTTCAGCTCCTCTAAACTT
Source organism: Apaloderma vittatum (assembly GCF_000703405.1). Classification (NCBI taxonomy): domain Eukaryota; kingdom Metazoa; phylum Chordata; class Aves; order Trogoniformes; family Trogonidae; genus Apaloderma; species Apaloderma vittatum. The sequence goes on along the minus strand of NW_009735667.1, from coordinate 1,434 downwards.
CTGGAGTTTTCTAGTTTTGATGTATTTTTTTTTAACTGAGGGAAGGGGAGGATGCTTACTTCTCATTTCAGTGAATCGGTTATCCTGTGTTTTCATGAAAAAAAATTTGCAGATTTATTTTTTCCCTTTTCTCTGCATAGGAAGCTTCCCCTCTTCAAGTCTGTCTCTTAAAACCATCCATTTTTCTTTTCCTTCTAGCTCCAATCACTGTTTTTTGGGCCTCTCCAATTCCCAGTTCAAAGAAAAACAACACTTATTTTACTTCAAACTCATCCAGCCCTGAAGATGAGGAATTTATCAGTTTTTCATTGCCAGCCTGCCCTGCGGAGAGCAATAGTTTTTTTTGTCCTGTTCTATAAAAGAGCTGTTTGCTCTGTCCAGCCTTCATGGAGGGTGGATCGGTGTGGGGGGGACACATCAGGCACCCTACCTCCCCCCCGCCAAAGCTCCTCCAGCGTCGTTTCCAAAACGCTCCTTGAGATGCAGCCAGGCTTCCACCTTTTGGAGGTCTCGGGACAGATTTAATGTATTTGAAAAAGAGGGAGATGGAGCTGGCTAGAGGTCCAGGCTGGCAGGAGGGGTGCCCGCAGGCTGCTTTTTATAAATAGTAGTTTTAAAAGTCTGGTAAATAACGAAAGATTTTGAACCAAAGCACCAGAGGATGGCACAGGTTCCAAGTGTGCAAGAGAAGATGCTAAAAATGACTGTTGGTACCCAGATGTGCCAACAGCTGGAGAAAAAAACCTGGGTATCCTGAGATACCTGGTTAGGAACGGGGTCGACTAACGCATCTCATCTTTCTGTCCATCTTATACGACGAGATTGCTAAATACTTCAAATCGACAGCACAGATGTGTTTTCCTAGAATAAATGCTCTTGGTGAGCGGCAACACTTTTCTTCGTTCGCTCCAGGAAATGGGGAAGAGTTGTCTTCACTGATAGAGTTTCCAACATTTTTCCCTTGGGAAAGAGAAAAAGATCTCACTGAAAATAACATATTTGTCTCTGATTACATTTCAGCTTTAATTTTTTTAAGCCTCAGACCTCTTAAACCTATAGGCTGACTGTGAGATGTGCACTCATTTCTTCTTTTAGGACACTCTACAAAGACCACCCACAATTCACAGTGGATACTCCCTGTTTTACTACATTTGTGATTTCTTTTTCAATCCAAACCTTAAATTAGCAATAGCAGATAATTTCTTTCCTAAAGAAGGAAACCGGAAGAAAAATAAGAGTCCCTAGAGGCCTTTGTGCACGGTTTGGGTAGAATAAGCTCCATTTTTTTTTTTTGGTAAACACTGGAAATATTTCAGAGTTGCTGCGTTTAACAGGCTAGAACTAAATGTGTGAAAAATTCTGGAAGACTAACCTGCCTGAACGACTGGTATTTCCTACAGATGAATAAATAAATAGATAAATAAATAAATAAAT